>NC_059231.1:7452685-7652685 GCF_020615455.1 Coregonus clupeaformis
TTGGTTCAGCCAGTCATAAACGCTACCCCTTGTTTCACCCAGTCATAAACGCTACCCCTTGGTTCAGCCAGTCATAAACGCTACCCCTTGTTTCACCCAGTCATAAACGCTACCCCTTGTTTCACCCAGTCATAAAAGCTACCCCTTGTTTCACCCAGTCATAAACGCTACCCCTTGGTTCAGCCAGTCATAAACGCTACCCCTTGTTTCACCCAGTCATAAACGCTACCCCTTGGTTCACCCAGTCATAAACGCTACCCCTTGGTTCACCCAGTCATAAACGCTACCCCTTGGTTCACCCAGTCATAAACGCTACACCTTGTTTCACCCAGTCATAAACGCTACCCCTTGTTTCACCCAGTCATAAACGCTACCCCTTGTTTCAGCCAGTCATAAACGCTACCCCTTGTTTCACCCAGTCATAAACGCTACCCCTTGTTTCAGCCAGTCATAAACGCTACCCCTTGGTTCAGCCAGTCATAAACGCTACCCCTTGGTTCAGCCAGTCATAAACGCTACCCCTTGTTTCAGCCAGTCATAAACGCTACCCCTTGGTTCAGCCAGTCATAAACGCTACCCCTTGTTTCACCCAGTCATAAACGCTACCCCTTGTTTCACCCAGTCATAAACGCTACCCCTTGGTTCACCCAGTCATAAACGCTACCCCTTGGTTCACCCAGTCATAAACGCTACCCCTTGGTTCACCCAGTCATAAACGCTACCCCTTGGTTCACCCAGTCATAAACGCTACCCCTTGTTTCAGCCAGTCATAAACGCTACCCCTTGTTTCACCCAGTCATAAACGCTACCCCTTGTTTCACCCAGTCATAAACGCTACCCCTTGGTTCAGCCAGTCATAAACGCTACCCCTTGGTTCAGCCAGTCATAAACGCTACCCCTTGTTTCAGCCAGTCATAAACGCTACCCCTTGGTTCAGCCAGTCATAAACGCTACCCCTTGGTTCAGCCAGTCATAAACGCTACCCCTTGTTTCAGCCAGTCATAAACGCTACCCCTTGGTTCACCCAGTCATAAACGCTACACCTTGTTTCACCCAGTCATAAACGCTACCCCTTGTTTCAGCCAGTCATAAACGCTACCCCTTGTTTCAGCCAGTCATAAACGCTACCCCTTGTTTCACCCAGTCATAAACGCTACCCCTTGGTTCACCCAGTCATAAACGCTACCCCTTGGTTCACCCAGTCATAAACGCTACCCCTTGGTTCACCCAGTCATAAACGCTACCCCTTGTTTCACCCAGTCATAAACGCTACCCCTTGGTTCAGCCAGTCATAAACGCTACCCCTTGTTTCACCCAGTCATAAACGCTACCCCTTGTTTCACCCAGTCATAAACGCTACCCCTTGGTTCACCCAGTCATAAACGCTACCCCTTGGTTCACCCAGTCATAAACGCTACCCCTTGGTTCACCCAGTCATAAACGCTACCCCTTGGTTCACCCAGTCATAAACGCTACCCCTTGGTTCACCCAGTCATAAACGCTACCCCTTGTTTCACCCAGTCATAAACGCTACCCCTTGTTTCACCCAGTCATAAACGCTACCCCTTGGTTCACCCAGTCATAAACGCTACCCCTTGGTTCAGCCAGTCATAAACGCTACCCCTTGGTTCACCCAGTCATAAACGCTACCCCTTGGATCAGCCAGTCAAACGCTACCCCTTGGTTCAGCCAGTCATAAACGCTACCCCTTGTTTCACCCAGTCATAAACGCTACCCCTTGGTTCACCCAGTCATAAACGCTACCCCTTGTTTCACCCAGTCATAAACGCTACCCCTTGGTTCAGCCAGTCATAAACGCTACCCCTTGGTTCAGCCAGTCATAAACGCTACCCCTTGTTTCAGCCAGTCATAAACGCTACCCCTTGGTTCAGCCAGTCATAAACGCTACCCCTTGTTTCAGCCAGTCATAAACGCTACCCCTTGGTTCAGCCAGTCATAAACGCTACCCCTTGTTTCAGCCAGTCATAAACGCTACCCCTTGTTTCACCCAGTCATAAACGCTACCCCTTGGTTCAGCCAGTCATAAACGCTACCCCTTGGTTCAGCCAGTCATAAACGCTACCCCTTGGTTCAGCCAGTCATAAACGCTACCCCTTGGTTCACCCAGTCATAAACGCTACCCCCTTGTTTCACCCAGTCATAAACGCTACCCCTTGGTTCACCCAGTCATAAACGCTACCCCTTGTTTCACCCAGTCATAAACGCTACCCCTTGGTTCACCCAGTCATAAACGCTACCCCTTGTTTCACCCAGTCATAAACGCTACACCTTGTTTCACCCAGTCATAAACGCTACCCCTTGTTTCTCCCAGTCATAAACGCTACCCCTTGTTTCAGCCAGTCATAAACGCTACCCCTTGGTTCACCCAGTCATAAACGCTACCCCTTGGTTCACCCAGTCATAAACGCTACCCCTTGGTTCACCCAGTCATAAACGCTACCCCTTGGTTCACCCAGTCATAAACGCTACCCCTTGGTTCAGCCAGTCATAAACGCTACCCCTTGGTTCAGCCAGTCATAAACGCTACCCCTTGTTTCAGCCAGTCATAAACGCTACCCCTTGGTTCAGCCAGTCATAAACGCTACCCCTTGTTTCACCCAGTCATAAACGCTACCCCTTGTTTCACCCAGTCATAAACGCTACCCCTTGGTTCACCCAGTCATAAACGCTACCCCTTGGTTCACCCAGTCATAAACGCTACCCCTTGGTTCACCCAGTCATAAACGCTACCCCTTGGTTCACCCAGTCATAAACGCTACCCCTTGTTTCACCCAGTCATAAACGCTACCCCTTGTTTCACCCAGTCATAAACGCTACCCCTTGGTTCAGCCAGTCATAAACGCTACCCCTTGGTTCAGCCAGTCATAAACGCTACCCCTTGGTTCACCCAGTCATAAACGCTACCCCTTGGTTCAGCCAGTCATAAACGCTACCCCTTGGTTCAGCCAGTCATAAACGCTACCCCTTGGTTCAGCCAGTCATAAACGCTACCCCTTGTTTCAGCCAGTCATAAACGCTAACCCTTGGTTCAGCCAGTCATAAACGCTACCCCTAATTTCAGCCAGTCATAAACGCTACCCCTTGTTTCACCCAGTCATAAACGCTACCCCTTGGTTCAGCCAGTCATAAACGCTACCCCTTGGTTCAGCCAGTCATAAACGCTACCCCTTGGTTCAGCCAGTCATAAACGCTACCCCTTGGTTCACCCAGTCATAAACGCTACCCCTTGTTTCACCCAGTCATAAACGCTACCCCTTGGTTCACCCAGTCATAAACGCTACCCCTTGTTTCACCCAGTCATAAACGCTACCCCTTGGTTCAGCCAGTCATAAACGCTACCCCTTGGTTCACCCAGTCATAAACGCTACCCCTTGTTTCACCCAGTCATAAACGCTACCCCTTGGTTCACCCAGTCATAAACGCTACCCCTTGTTTCACCCAGTCATAAACGCTACCCCTTGTTTCAGCCAGTCATAAACGCTACCCCTTGTTTCAGCCAGTCATAAACGCTACCCCTTGTTTCAGCCAGTCATAAACGCTACCCCTTGGTTCAGCCAGTCATAAACGCTACCCCTAATTTCAGCCAGTCATAAACGCTACCCCTTGTTTCACCCAGTCATAAACGCTACCCCTTGGTTCAGCCAGTCATAAACGCTACCCCTTGGTTCAGCCAGTCATAAACGCTACCCCTTGGTTCAGCCAGTCATAAACGCTACCCCTTGGTTCACCCAGTCATAAACGCTACCCCTTGGTTCACCCAGTCATAAACGCTACCCCTTGGTTCACCCAGTCATAAACGCTACCCCTTGTTTCACCCAGTCATAAACGCTACCCCTTGGTTCACCCAGTCATAAACGCTACCCCTTGGTTCAGCCAGTCATAAACGCTACCCCTTGGTTCAGCCAGTCATAAACGCTAACCCTTGGTTCACCCAGTCATAAACGCTACCCCTTGGTTCACCCAGTCATAAACGCTACCCCTTGGTTCACCCAGTCATAAACGCTACCCCTTGTTTCACCCAGTCATAAACGCTACCCCTTGTTTCACCCAGTCATAAACGCTACCCCTTGGTTCAGCCAGTCATAAACGCTACCCCTTGGTTCAGCCAGTCATAAACGCTACCCCTTGGTTCAGCCAGTCATAAACGCTACCCCTTGTTTCAGCCAGTCATAAACGCTACCCCTTGGTTCAGCCAGTCATAAACGCTACCCCTTGTTTCAGCCAGTCATAAACGCTACCCCTTGGTTCAGCCAGTCATAAACGCTACCCCTTGGTTCAGCCAGTCATAAACGCTACCCCTTGTTTCAGCCAGTCATAAACGCTACCCCTTGGTTCAGCCAGTCATAAACGCTACCCCTTGTTTCAGCCAGTCATAAACGCTACCCCTTGTTTCAGCCAGTCATAAACGCTACCCCTTGTTTCAGCCAGTCATAAACGCTACCCCTTGGTTCAGCCAGTCATAAACGCTACCCCTTGTTTCAGCCAGTCATAAACGCTACCCCTTGTTTCACCCAGTCATAAACGCTACCCCTTGTTTCACCCAGTCATAAACGCTACCCCTTGGTTCAGCCAGTCATAAACGCTACCCCTTGGTTCAGCCAGTCATAAACGCTACCCCTTGGTTCACCCAGTCATAAACGCTACCCCTTGTTTCACCCAGTCATAAACGCTACCCCTTGGTTCACCCAGTCATAAACGCTACCCCTTGTTTCACCCAGTCATAAACGCTACCCCTTGGTTCACCCAGTCATAAACGCTACCCCTTGTTTCACCCAGTCATAAACGCTACACCTTGTTTCACCCAGTCATAAACGCTACCCCTTGTTTCAGCCAGTCATAAACGCTACCCCTTGTTTCAGCCAGTCATAAACGCTACCCCTTGGTTCACCCAGTCATAAACGCTACCCCTTGGTTCACCCAGTCATAAACGCTACCCCTTGGTTCACCCAGTCATAAACGCTACCCCTTGGTTCACCCAGTCATAAACGCTACCCCTTGGTTCACCCAGTCATAAACGCTACCCCCTTGGTTCAGCCAGTCATAAACGCTACCCCTTGGTTCACCCAGTCATAAACGCTACCCCTTGGTTCAGCCAGTCATAAACGCTACCCCTTGGTTCAGCCAGTCATAAACGCTACCCCTTGGTTCAGCCAGTCATAAACGCTACCCCTTGTTTCAGCCAGTCATAAACGCTACCCCTTGGTTCAGCCAGTCATAAACGCTACCCCTAATTTCAGCCAGTCATAAACGCTACCCCTTGTTTCACCCAGTCATAAACGCTACCCCTTGGTTCAGCCAGTCATAAACGCTACCCCTTGGTTCAGCCAGTCATAAACGCTACCCCTTGGTTCACCCAGTCATAAACGCTACCCCTTGTTTCACCCAGTCATAAACGCTACCCCTTGGTTCACCCAGTCATAAACGCTACCCCTTGTTTCACCCAGTCATAAAGGCTACCCCTTGGTTCAGCCAGTCATAAACGCTACCCCTTGTTTCACCCAGTCATAAACGCTACCCCTTGTTTCACCCAGTCATAAACGCTACCCCTTGGTTCACCCAGTCATAAACGCTACCCCTTGTTTCACCCAGTCATAAACGCTACCCCTTGTTTCACCCAGTCATAAACGCTACCCCTTGTTTCACCCAGTCATAAACGCTACCCCTTGGTTCACCCAGTCATAAACGCTACCCCTTGGTTCAGCCAGTCATAAACGCTACCCCTTGTTTCACCCAGTCATAAACGCTACCCCTTGGTTCACCCAGTCATAAACGCTACCCCTTGGTTCACCCAGTCATAAACGCTACCCCTTGGTTCACCCAGTCATAAACGCTACCCCTTGTTTCACCCAGTCATAAACGCTACCCCTTGGTTCAGCCAGTCATAAACGCTACCCCTTGGTTCAGCCAGTCATAAACGCTACCCCTTGTTTCAGCCAGTCATAAACGCTACCCCTTGGTTCAGCCAGTCATAAACGCTACCCCTTGTTTCACCCAGTCATAAACGCTACCCCTTGTTTCACCCAGTCATAAACGCTACCCCTTGGTTCACCCAGTCATAAACGCTACCCCTTGGTTCACCCAGTCATAAACACTACCCCTTGGTTCACCCAGTCATAAACGCTACCCCTTGGTTCACCCAGTCATAAACGCTACCCCTTGTTTCAGCCAGTCATAAACGCTACCCCTTGTTTCACCCAGTCATAAACGCTACCCCTTGTTTCACCCAGTCATAAACGCTACCCCTTGGTTCAGCCAGTCATAAACGCTACCCCTTGTTTCAGCCAGTCATAAACGCTACCCCTTGGTTCAGCCAGTCATAAACGCTACCCCCTTGGTTCACCCAGTCATAAACGCTACCCCTTGTTTCACCCAGTCATAAACGCTACCCCTTGGTTCACCCAGTCATAAACGCTACCCCTTGTTTCACCCAGTCATAAACGCTACCCCTTGGTTCAGCCAGTCATAAACGCTACCCCTTGTTTCAGCCAGTCATAAACGCTACCCCTTGGTTCAGCCAGTCATAAACGCTACCCCTTGTTTCAGCCAGTCATAAACGCTACCCCTTGTTTCACCCAGTCATAAACGCTACCCCTTGGTTCAGCCAGTCATAAACGCTACCCCTTGGTTCAGCCAGTCATAAACGCTACCCCTTGGTTCAGCCAGTCATAAACGCTACCCCTTGTTTCAGCCAGTCATAAACGCTACCCCTTGGTTCAGCCAGTCATAAACGCTACCCCTAATTTCAACCAGTCATAAACGCTACCCCTTGTTTCACCCAGTCATAAACGCTACCCCTTGGTTCAGCCAGTCATAAACGCTACCCCTTGGTTCAGCCAGTCATAAACGCTACCCCTTGGTTCACCCAGTCATAAACGCTACCCCTTGTTTCACCCAGTCATAAACGCTACCCCTTGGTTCACCCAGTCATAAACGCTACCCCTTGTTTCACCCAGTCATAAAGGCTACCCCTTGGTTCAGCCAGTCATAAACGCTACCCCCTTGTTTCACCCAGTCATAAACGCTACCCCTTGTTTCACCCAGTCATAAACGCTACCCCTTGGTTCACCCAGTCATAAACGCTACCCCTTGTTTCACCCAGTCATAAACGCTACCCCTTGTTTCACCCAGTCATAAACGCTACCCCTTGTTTCACCCAGTCATAAACGCTACCCCTTGTTTCACCCAGTCATAAACGCTACCCCTTGGTTCACCCAGTCATAAACGCTACCCCTTGGTTCAGCCAGTCATAAACGCTACCCCTTGTTTCACCCAGTCATAAACGCTACCCCTTGGTTCACCCAGTCATAAACGCTACCCCTTGGTTCAGCAAGTCATAAACGCTACCCCTTGGTTCACCCAGTCATAAACGCTACCCCTTGTTTCACCCAGTCATAAACGCTACCCCTTGGTTCAGCCAGTCATAAACGCTACCCCTTGGTTCAGCCAGTCATAAACGCTACCCCTTGTTTCAGCCAGTCATAAACGCTACCCCTTGGTTCAGCCAGTCATAAACGCTACCCCTTGTTTCACCCAGTCATAAACGCTACCCCTTGTTTCACCCAGTCATAAACGCTACCCCTTGGTTCACCCAGTCATAAACGCTACCCCTTGGTTCACCCAGTCATAAACACTACCCCTTGGTTCACCCAGTCATAAACGCTACCCCTTGGTTCACCCAGTCATAAACGCTACCCCTTGTTTCAGCCAGTCATAAACGCTACCCCTTGTTTCACCCAGTCATAAACGCTACCCCTTGTTTCACCCAGTCATAAACGCTACCCCTTGGTTCAGCCAGTCATAAACGCTACCCCTTGGTTCAGCCAGTCATAAACGCTACCCCTTGGTTCAGCCAGTCATAAACGCTACCCCTTGGTTCACCCAGTCATAAACGCTACCCCTTGTTTCACCCAGTCATAAACGCTACCCCTTGGTTCACCCAGTCATAAACGCTACCCCTTGTTTCACCCAGTCATAAACGCTACCCCTTGGTTCAGCCAGTCATAAACGCTACCCCTTGTTTCAGCCAGTCATAAACGCTACCCCTTGGTTCAGCCAGTCATAAACGCTACCCCTTGTTTCAGCCAGTCATAAACGCTACCCCTTGTTTCACCCCAGTCATAAACGCTACCCCTTGGTTCAGCCAGTCATAAACGCTACCCCTTGGTTCAGCCAGTCATAAACGCTACCCCTTGGTTCAGCCAGTCATAAACGCTACCCCTTGGTTCACCCAGTCATAAACACTACCCCTTGTTTCACCCAGTCATAAACGCTACCCCTTGGTTCACCCAGTCATAAACGCTACCCCTTGTTTCACCCAGTCATAAACGCTACCCCTTGGTTCACCCAGTCATAAACGCTACCCCTTGTTTCACCCAGTCATAAACGCTACACCTTGTTTCACCCAGTCATAAACGCTACCCCTTGTTTCACCCAGTCATAAACGCTACCCCTTGTTTCAGCCAGTCATAAACGCTACCCCTTGGTTCACCCAGTCATAAACGCTACCCCTTGGTTCACCCAGTCATAAACGCTACCCCTTGGTTCACCCAGTCATAAACGCTACCCCTTGGTTCACCCAGTCATAAACGCTACCCCTTGTTTCACCCAGTCATAAACGCTACCCCTTGGTTCAGCCAGTCATAAACGCTACCCCTTGGTTCAGCCAGTCATAAACGCTACCCCTTGTTTCAGCCAGTCATAAACGCTACCCCTTGGTTCAGCCAGTCATAAACGCTACCCCTTGTTTCACCCAGTCATAAACGCTACCCCTTGTTTCACCCAGTCATAAACGCTACCCCTTGGTTCACCCAGTCATAAACGCTACCCCTTGGTTCAGCCAGTCATAAAGGCTACCCCTTGGTTCACCCAGTCATAAACGCTACCCCTTGGTTCAGCCAGTCATAAACGCTACCCCTTGGTTCAGCCAGTCATAAACGCTACCCCTTGGTTCACCCAGTCATAAACGCTACCCCTTGGTTCAGCCAGTCATAAACGCTACCCCTTGGTTCAGCCAGTCATGAACGCTACCCCTTGTTTCACCCAGTCATAAACGCTACCCCTTGGTTCACCCAGTCATAAACGCTACCCCTTGGTTCACCCAGTCATAAACGCTACCCCTTGGTTCAGCCAGTCATAAACGCTACCCCTTGTTTCAGCCAGTCATAAACGCTACCCCTTGGTTCACCCAGTCATAAACGCTACCCCTTGTTTCACCCAGTCATAAACGCTACCCCTTGGTTCAGCCAGTCATAAACGCTACCCCTTGTTTCACCCAGTCATAAACGCTACCCCTTGTTTCAGCCAGTCATAAACGCTACCCCTTGGTTCACCCAGTCATAAACGCTACCCCTTGTTTCACCCAGTCATAAACGCTACCCCTTGGTTCACCCAGTCATAAACGCTACCCCTTGTTTCAGCCAGTCATAAACGCTACCCCTTGTTTCAGCCAGTCATAAACGCTACCCCTTGGTTCACCCAGTCATAAACGCTACCCCTTGTTTCAGCCAGTCATAAACGCTACCCCTTGTTTCAGCCAGTCATAAACGCTACCCCTTGGTTCACCCAGTCATAAACGCTACCCCTTGTTTCAGCCAGTCATAAACGCTACCCCTTGTTTCAGCCAGTCATAAACGCTACCCCTTGGTTCACCCAGTCATAAACGCTACCCCTTGGTTCAGCCAGTCATAAACGCTACCCCTTGGTTCAGCCAGTCATAAACGCTACCCCTTGTTTCACCCAGTCATAAACGCTACCCCTTGGTTCAGCCAGTCATAAACGCTACCCCTTGGTTCAGCCAGTCATAAACGCTACCCCTTGGTTCAGCCAGTCATAAACGCTACCCCTTGGTTCACCCAGTCATAAACGCTACCCCTTGTTTCACCCAGTCATAAACGCTACCCCTTGGTTCACCCAGTCATAAACGCTACCCCTTGTTTCACCCAGTCATAAACGCTACCCCTTGTTTCACCCAGTCATAAACGCTACCCCTTGTTTCACCCAGTCATAAACGCTACCCCTTGGTTCACCCAGTCATAAACGCTATCCCTTGGTTCAGCCAGTCATAAACGCTACCCCTTGGTTCAGCCAGTCATAAACGCTACCCCTTGGTTCACCCAGTCATAAACGCTACCCCTTGTTTCACCCAGTCATAAACGCTACCCCTTGGTTCACCAAGTCATAAACGCTACCCCTTGGTTCAGCCAGTCATAAACGCTACCCCTTGTTTCACCCAGTCATAAACGCTACCCCTTGGTTCACCCAGTCATAAACGCTACCCCTTGGTTCAGCCAGTCATAAACGCTACCCCTTGTTTCACCCAGTCATAAACGCTACCCCTTGGTTCACCCAGTCATAAACGCTACCCCTTGGTTCACCCAGTCATAAATGCTACCCCTTGGTTCACCCAGTCATAAACGCTACCCCTTGTTTCACCCAGTCATAAACGCTACCCCTTGGTTCAGCCAGTCATAAACGCTACCCCTTGGTTCAGCCAGTCATAAACGCTACCCCTTGTTTCAGCCAGTCATAAACGCTACCCCTTGGTTCAGCCAGTCATAAACGCTACCCCTTGTTTCACCCAGTCATAAACGCTACCCCTTGTTTCACCCAGTCATGAACGCTACCCCTTGTTTCACCCAGTCATAAACGCTACCCCTTGGTTCACCCAGTCATAAACGCTACCCCTTGGTTCACCCAGTCATAAACGCTACCCCTTGGTTCAGCCAGTCATAAACGCTACCCCTTGTTTCAGCCAGTCATAAACGCTACCCCTTGGTTCACCCAGTCATAAACGCTACCCCTTGTTTCACCCAGTCATAAACGCTACCCCTTGGTTCAGCCAGTCATAAACGCTACCCCTTGTTTCACCCAGTCATAAACGCTACCCCTTGTTTCAGCCAGTCATAAACGCTACCCCTTGGTTCACCCAGTCATAAACGCTACCCCTTGTTTCACCCAGTCATAAACGCTACCCCTTGTTTCAGCCAGTCATAAACGCTACCCCTTGTTTCACCCAGTCATAAACGCTACCCCTTGGTTCAGCCAGTCATAAACGCTACCCCTTGGTTCAGCCAGTCATAAACGCTACCCCTTGTTTCAGCCAGTCATAAACGCTACACCTTGTTTCACCCAGTCATAAACGCTACCCCTTGGTTCAGCCAGTCATAAACGCTACACCTTGTTTCACCCAGTCATAAACGCTACCCCTTGTTTCAGCCAGTCATAAACGCTACCCCTTGTTTCACCCAGTCATAAACGCTACCCCTTGGTTCAGCCAGTCATAAACGCTACCCCTTGGTTCAGCCAGTCATAAACGCTACCCCTTGTTTCACCCAGTCATAAACGCTACCCCTTGGTTCAGCCAGTCATAAACGCTACCCCTTGTTTCAGCCAGTCATAAACGCTACCCCTTGGTTCAGCCAGTCATAAACGCTACCCCTTGTTTCAGCCAGTCATAAACGCTACCCCTTGGTTCACCCAGTCATAAACGCTACCCCTTGTTTCAGCCAGTCATAAACGCTACCCCTTGTTTCAGCCAGTCATAAACGCTACCCCTTGGTTCACCCAGTCATAAACGCTACCCCTTGTTTCAGCCAGTCATAAACGCTACCCCTTGTTTCAGCCAGTCATAAACGCTACACCTTGTTTCACCCAGTCATAAACGCTACCCCTTGGTTCAGCCAGTCATAAACGCTACACCTTGTTTCACCCAGTCATAAACGCTACCCCTTGGTTCAGCCAGTCATAAACGCTACACCTTGTTTCACCCAGTCATAAACGCTACCCCTTGGTTCAGCCAGTCATAAACGCTACCCCTTGGTTCAGCCAGTCATAAACGCTACCCCTTGGTTCACCCAGTCATAAACGCTACCCCTTGGTTCACCCAGTCATAAACGCTACCCCTTGTTTCAGCCAGTCATAAACGCTACCCCTTGGTTCAGCCAGTCATAAACGCTACCCCTTGGTTCAACCAGTCATAAACGCTACCCCTTGGTTCACCCAGTCATAAACGCTACCCCTTGTTTCAGCCAGTCATAAACGCTACCCCTTGTTTCACCCAGTCATAAACGCTACCCCTTGTTTCAGCCAGTCATAAACGCTACCCCTTGGTTCAGCCAGTCATAAACGCTACCCCTTGGTTCACCCAGTCATAAACGCTACCCCTTGGTTCAGCCAGTCATAAACGCTACCCCTTGGTTCAGCCAGTCATAAACGCTACCCCTTGTTTCAGCCAGTCATAAACGCTACCCCTTGGTTCAGCCAGTCATAAACGCTACCCCTTGGTTCAACCAGTCATAAACGCTACCCCTTGGTTCACCCAGTCATAAACGCTACCCCTTGTTTCAGCCAGTCATAAACGCTACCCCTTGTTTCACCCAGTCATAAACGCTACCCCTTGTTTCAGCCAGTCATAAACGCTACCCCTTGGTTCAGCCAGTCATAAACGCTACCCCTTGGTTCACCCAGTCATAAACGCTACCCCTTGTTTCAGCCAGTCATAAACGCTACCCCTTGTTTCACCCAGTCATAAACGCTACCCCTTGTTTCACCCAGTCATAAACGCTACCCCTTGTTTCACCCAGTCATAAACGCTACCCCTTGTTTCAGCCAGTCAAGTTCAGTTTCTCTGCAATCCTCAGATACTCTAGAAGGCGACCGAACTTGATTCTGCATAACGCATTGGCTAAACAAAAGGTATATTAGCCCACCAAGGATTGACATGATTACGCACCAATGAGACGGGCAGTGTTCACTTGATTGACTGTATCTTGGTCCAATGACAACCTATCATTTTGAAACATAGCTAGCTAGATAGCCAATGAGCCGGGCTTTACAGGAGTATGTGATGGTCCTTTGTGTGAGTAAAAGCCATTGTGCTGAGCTCGCGCGCAACAACCTACGTTGGGCAGATAAAAATCGGGAGAACACAGATGGACTGGTATTAAGCCACGCTCGATTAGTTCTACCAAGTTTATTGCTATTTTAGAAAGTAGAACATGGCTAATAAAACAGGAAAAGCTCAATCAAAGACCAAGTATACAGATTTTGGAGGAGATTATTGCAGAAATTGATGGGGAAAGTGACAGAAGTTGATGAGGACTCAGTTAGTGATTACACTGTAGCGGATTTCTTTTGGGTGGGAAATACGTAACTTTAAAAGGGAAGTAAAATACTTTCTTTCTTCTCATGCACTTGTTTAAATGAGATATTATTCTTTGATTGCTATATATATATATATATATATATATATATATATAATCACTATAATGAAATATGTTTACCAATAGTAAATAGGGCACTCGAAAACCACAGGCACAGCATGTGATAGTCAACATAAAATTGGCCAGGGCTCACCCCCTGCTAATAGTATTGGCTAGGGCTCACCCCCCAAAAATAAAATTAGAAAATGCATGTTTTTTTGTTTGTTTTCTCTTTTACCAGATCTATTGTGTTGTGTTCTCCTACATTAATTTCACATTTCCACAAACTTCAAAGTGTTTCCTTTCAAATAGTACCAAGAATATGCATGTCCTTGCTTCAGGTCCTGAGCTACAGGCAGTTAGATTTGGGGATGTCATTAAGAGGTTAACATGATTTTTGAACGACTACCTCATCTCTGTACCCCACACATACAATTATCTGTAAGGTCCATCAGTCGAGCAGTACATTTCAAACACAGATTCAACCACAAAGACAAGGGAGGTTGTCCAATGCTTCACAAAGAAGGGCACCTATCAGTAAATAGTTGGATAAAAATTAAAAAGCAGACATTGAATATCCCTTTAAGTATGGTGAAGTTATTAATGACACTTTGGATGGTGTATCAATAAACCCAGTCACTATAAAGATACAGGCGTCCTTCCTAACTCAGTTGCCAGAGAGGAAGGAAACCACTCAGGGATTTCACCATGAGGCCAACGGTGACTTTAAAACAGTTAAGAGTTTAATGGCTGTGATAGTTTTATCCTGAGGATGGATCAACATTGTAGTTACTCCACAATACTAACCTAATTGACAGAGTGAAAAAAAAGTCTGTACAGAATACAAATATTCCAAAACATGTTTGCAATAAGGCACTAAAGTAATCTGGCAAAATAAATAACTTTTTGTCCTGAATACAAAGTGTTATGTTTGGGACAAATCCAATACAACACCACTCTCCATATTTTCAAGCCTAATGGTGGCTGCATCATGTTATTGGTATGCTTGTAATCGTTAAGGATTTAAGCAAAATCCTAGAGGAAAACCTGGTTCAGTCTGCTTTCCACCAGACACTGGGAGATTAATTCACCTTTCAGCAGGACAATAACCTAAAACACAAGGCCAAATATACACTGGAGTTGCTTATCAAGAAGACAGTGAATGTTCCTGAGGGGCCGAGTTACAGTTTTGACTTAACCCTACTTGAAAATCTATGGCCAGACCTGAACATTGTTGTTTAGCAATGATCAACAACCAATTTGACAGAGCTTGAATATGTTTTTTAAAGAATAATGGGCAAATGTTTCACAATCCAGGTGCTGTTTGACTCAGGGGGGTAAATACTAGCGTAAATGAGATCTCATTTCAATAAATGCCAACATTTGTCATTATGCGGTATTGTGTGCAGGTGGATTTTTTTTTATGTAGTTCATTTTGAATTCAGGTTGTAACAACAAAATGTGGATTAAGTCAAGGGGTATGAATACTTTCTGTATATTCAGGACTCTGACATTTCATTCTGATATTTCTTAATTTTCTTATTTTTGGGATTTGTGTGGTGTATTGTTTTGTATTGTTGTGTATTGTTTTGTATTGTTGTGTATTGTTTGGTATTGTTGTGTATTGTTTTGTATTGTTTTTAAAACTTATTTAGTATTATTATTAACCCATCCACCTCCTCTTCGGAGGACACACATGTTTTTAGTTTTTTACAGCTTTTCTGCTACATACAGCTGTGGAAAAAATTAAGAGACCACTGGACATTTTTCTTAAATCAGCATCTCTACATGTATGACAGCCATTCCATTCCAGTGTCTGTTGAATTCCAACACAGGCACACCTCATTCTACTGAATTAGGTACTGATTAGGTGATCACCTGAACCAAATCTTATTTAACGAGGAAAAGTATAAAACCACTGGTGGTCGTCACTATCCTCTTGCAATAGGACCAGCTGGATGGCAAAAACAGTGCCAATAGTACCTCAAAAGTAATATTAATCAAAAAAATATCTATTGACCATGCCAAAAGAGTTGAAAAGGAAAGTTTTGAGTGAGTAAAAGAAGGGTTCAATTCTGGCTTTACTGGCAGAGGGATACAGTGAGCATCAGGTTGCTTCCATCCTTAAAATTTCAAAAACGGCGGTTCATAAGAACAAGGTCAAGCAGCAGACATTGGGGACAACAAAGCTACAGACCAGCAGAGGGGCGAAAACGACTCTACTGACCGGGATGACCGCCAACTAATTTGAATGTCACTCAACACCCGTAGGATGACATCAAGTGACCTACAAAAATAATGGCAAACGGCAGCTGGGGTGAAGTGCACGGCGAGGACGGTTCGAAACATGCTCCTAGGGGCAGGGCTGAAGTTGTGCAAAGCTAGAAAAAAGCCTTTCATCAATGAGAAGCAAAGAAGAGCCAGGCTGAGGTTTGCAAAAGACCATAAGGATTGGACCGTAGAGGACTGGAGTAAGGTCATCTTCTCTGATGAGTCCAATTTTCAGCTTTGCCCAACACCTGGTTGTCTAATGGTTAGACGGAGACCTGGAGAGGCCTAAAAGCCACAGTGTCTCACACCCACTGTGAAATTTAGTGGAGGATCGGTGATGATCTGGGGGTGCTTCAGCAAGGCTGGAATCGGGCAGATGTGTCTTTGTGAAGGACGCATGAATCAAGCCACGTACAAGGTTGTCCTGGAAGAAAACTTGCTTCCTTTTGCTCTGACATTGTTCCCCAACTCTGAGGATTGGTTTTTCCAGCAGGACAATGCGCCATGCCACACAGCTAGGTCAATCAAGGTGTGGATGGAGGACCAGCAGATCAAGACCCTGTCATGGCCAGCCCAATCTCCAGACCTGAACCCCATTGAAAACTTCTAGAATGTGATCAAGAGAAATATGGATGGTCACAAGCCATCAAACAAAGTGACGAAGTCACCCAACATCAATGTGACTGGTGGAGAGCCTAGACATGCCAAGACGCATGAAAGCTGTGATTGAAAATCAGGGTTATTCCACCAAATATTGATTTCTGAACTCTTCCTAAGTTAAAACATTAGTATTGTGTTGTTTAAAAATGAACATGAACTTATTTTATTTGCATTATTTGAGGTCTGACAACACTGCATCTTTTTTGTTATTTTGACCAGTTGTCATTTTCTGCAAATAAATGCTCTAAATGACAATATTTTTATTTGGAATTTGGGAGAAATGTTGTCAGTAGTTTATAGAATAAAACAAAAATGTTAATTTCACCCAAACACATACAGTGGGGAGAACAAGTATTTGATACACTGCCGATTTTGCAGGTTTTCCTACTTACAAAGCATGTAGAGGTCTGTAATTTTTATCATAGGTACACTTCAACTGTGAGAGACGGAATCTAAAACAAAAATCCAGAAAATCACATTGTATGATTTTTAAGTAATTAATTTGCATTTTATTGCATGACATAAGTATTTGATCACCTACCAACCAGTAAGAATTCTGTCTCTCACAGACCTGTTAGTTTTTCTTTAAGAAGCCCTCCTGTTCTCCACTCATTACCTGTATTAACTGCACCTGTTTGAACTTGTTACCTGTATAAAAGACAACTGTCCACACACGCAATCAAACAGACTCCAACCTCTCCACAATGGCCAAGACCAGAGAGCTGTGTAAGGACATCAGGGATAAAATTGTAGACCTGCACAAGGCTGGGATGGGCTACAGGACAATAGGCAAGCAGCTTGGTGAGAAGGCAACAACTGTTGGCGCAATTATTAGAAAATTGAAGAAGTTTAAGATGAAGGTCAATCACCCTCGGTCTGGGGCTCCATGCAAGATCTCACCTCGTGGGGCATCAATGATCATGAGGAAGGTGAGGGATCAGCCCAGAACTACACGGCAGGACCTGGTCAATGACCTGAAGAGAGCTGGGACCACAGTCTCAAAGAAAACCATTAGTAACACACTACGCCGTCATGGATTAAAATCCTGCAGCGCACGCAAGGTCCCCCTGCTCAAGCCAGCGCATGTCCAGGCCCGTCTGAAGTTTGCCAATAACCATCTGGATGATCCAGAGGAGGAATGGGAGAAGGTCATGTGGTCTGATGAGACAAAAATATAGCTTTTTGGTCTAAACTCCACTCGCCGTGTTTGGAGGAAGAAGGATGAGTACCGTGAAGCATGGAGGTGGAAACATCATTCTTTGGGGATGCTTTTCTGCAAAGGGGACAGGACGACTGCACCGTATTGGAGGGGAGGATGGATGGGGCCATGTATCGCGAGATCTTGGCCAACAACCTCCTTCCTCAGTAAGAGCATTGAAGATGGGTCGTGGCTGGGTCTTCCAGCATGACAACGACCCGAAACACACAGCCAGGGCAACTAAGGAGTGGCTCCGTAAGAAGTATCTCAAGGTCCTGGAGTGGCCTACCCAGTCTCCAGACCTGAACCCAATAGAAAATCTTTGGAGGGAGCTGAAAGTCCGTATTGCACAGCGACAGCCCCGAAACCTGAAGGATCTAGAGAAGGTCTGTATGGAGGAGTGGGCCAAAATCCCTGCTGCAGTGTGTGCAAACCTGGTCAAGAACCACAGGAAACGTATGATCTCTGTACCAAATATTAAGTTCTGCTTTTCTGATGTATCAAATACTTATGTCATGCAAT
Organism: Coregonus clupeaformis; assembly: GCF_020615455.1. NCBI lineage: Eukaryota > Metazoa > Chordata > Actinopteri > Salmoniformes > Salmonidae > Coregonus > Coregonus clupeaformis. The sequence continues at coordinate 7,470,557 of NC_059231.1, forward strand.
AAAATGCAAATTAATTACTTAAAAATCATACAATGTGATTTTACAGACCTCTACATGCTTTGTAAGTAGGAAAACCTGCAAAATCAGCAGTGTATCAAATACTTGTTCTCCCCACTGTACCTATAAATAGTAAAACCAGAGAAACTTATATTTTTGCAGTGGTCTCTTAATTTTTTCCAGAGCTGTATATACACACATATATATATACACAGTGGGGAAAAAAAGTATTTAGTCAGCCACCAATTGTGCAAGTTCTCCCACTTAAAAAGATGAGGCCTGTAATTTTCATCATAGGTACACGTCAACTATGACAGACAAATTGAGGAAAATAAATCCAGAAAATCACATTGTATGATTTTTTATGAATTTATTTGCAAATTATGGTGGAAAATAAGTATTTGGTCACCTACAAACAAGCAAGATTTCTGGCTCTCACAGACCTGTAACTTCTTCTTTAAGAGGCTCCTCTGTCCTCCACTCGTTACCTGTATTAATGGCACCTGTTTGAACTTGTTATCAGTATAAAAGACACCTGTCCACAACCTCAAACAGTCACACTCCAAACTCCACTATGGCCAAGACCAAAGAGCTGTCAAAGGACACCAGAAACAAAATTGTAGACCTGCACCAGGCTGGGAAGACTGAATCTGCAATAGGTAAGCAGCTTGGTTTGAAGAAATCAACTGTGGGAGCAATTATTAGGAAATGGAAGACATACAAGACCACTGATAATCTCCCTCGATCTGGGGCTCCACGCAAGATCTCACCCCGTGGGGTCAAAATGATCACAAGAACGGTGAGCAAAAATCCCAGAACCACACGGGGGGACCTAGTGAATGACCTGCAGAGAGCTGGGACCAAAGTAACAAAGCCTACCATCAGTAACACACTACGCCGCCAGGGACTCAAATCCTGCAGTGCCAGACGTGTCCCCCTGCTTAAGCCAGTACATGTCCGAAGTTTGCTAGAGTGCATTTGGATGATCCAGAAGAGGATTGGGAGAATGTCATATGGTCAGATGAAACCAAAATAGAACTTTTTGGTAAAAACTCAACTCGTCGTGTTTGGAAGACAAAGAATGCTGAGTTGCATCCAAAGAACACCATACCTACTATGAAGCATGGGGGTGGAAACATCATGCTTTGGGGCTGTTTTTCTGCAAAGGGACCAGGACGACTGATCCGTGTAAAGGAAAGAATGAATGGGGCCATGTATCGTGAGATTTTGAGTGAAAACCTCCTTCCATCAGCAAGGATTTTGAGGAAATATCTTTAATAAATATAATACAATATTTAAACATTTTTTCCATAAATAATATTTTTTTATTAATCAGTATATTTGAGTTTAACCATAATATTTGTTTGATCTTTTCTGGAGGATAAAACTGAAATTGTAACCAGCTTTGTATGGCTTGTTTAAGAAAGGGCGATACTTTAAACAACATTTCATTTTCAATTAGTCGGAAATGAGAAGTTGTAATCCGTATAAAGGCAAAAAGGCCATTTTTGAACAATATTATTTAAAAAACAAGTTGTCTGGAGTAGGCAGCGCCATTAGCAAGTAAACTGTGATAGGACCAAAGAGTTAATCAATATGATTTTTCCATAAATAGACAAGTATTTACCTCTCCATGGTTGCAGAATCTTAGCTATTTTTGCAAACGTTCTATTGAAATTGATTGTGGTAAGTTCATTTATATTATTTGAGATGTGAATACCAAGTATGTCTACTTCACCATCAGCCCATTGTATTGGTAAAGGTAGTGTAAACACTGTCTTTTAACGATCCAGTACGTAATATGGTACATTTGCCATAATTAGGTTTTAGTCCAGAGAAGCTAGAAAAGTCATCAAGATCTTCAATGAGACAGATTGCGGACTTAAGAATAAACTTGAGTCATCGGCATACATTGACACTTGTTTTTATTCCCTGGATTTCTAACCCCTTGATGTTCTTGTTGGATCTACTTTTAATAGCATTTCAATGGCCATAACAAATAGATCTGGAGACAATAGACAGCCTTGTTTTACTCCTCTTAAAAGCTCAATACTTTGAGAAGTAACCATTATTTACTATTTTACACCTGGGGTTGCTGTACATTACTTTAACCCATTGTATAAGAGATTCACTGAAATTAAAGTAATCCAGGCATTTATATATAAATTCTAGACGTACTTTATCAAAGGCCTTTTCAAAATCTTTATGAAGACCAGGCCTGGTATATTTGATGTTTCATAATGTTCAATTGTTTCAAGTAATTGTTGTATATTATCTCCAATTTATCATCCATGTAAAAAACCTGTCTGATCAGGATGAACAATATCTGGTAAAACCTTTTTTATTCTATGCATTTCACCAGGATTTTCGCATCACAACATTGAAGTGTAAGAGGCCTCCAGTTTTTTTAATGGACTGGATCTTTATACTTACCACCTGGGTCCTGTTTCAGTATTAATGAAATCAGACCTCCTTGTTGAGTACCTGAAAGTCTACCATTTTTATAGGAGTAATTAAAACATGCTAATAATGGATCTTTGAGGTTAAAAAAGGTCTGATATACATATAGCCCTACCTACATGTTCAGTGCCTTACAAAATTATTCATCCCCCTTCGCATTTTTCCTATTTTGTTGCATTACAACCTGTAATTTAAATTGATTTTTATTTGGATTTCATTAAATGAAAAAAATAACTTGTTTAAAAAAAGTATTAAAAATAAATAACGTAATAGATATGTATTCACCCCCTTTGCTATGAAGCCCCTAAATAAGATCTGATGCAACCAATTACCCTCAGAAGTCACATAATTAGTTAAATAAAGTCCACCTGTGTGCAATCTAAGTGTCACATGATCTCAGTGTATATGTCCACCTGTTCTGAAAGGCCCCAGAGTCTGCAACACCACTAAGCAAGGGGCACCACCAAGCAAGCGGCACCATGAAGACCAAGGAGCTCTCCAAACAGGTCAGGGACAAAGTTGTGGAGAAGTACAGATCAGGGTTATAAAAAAATATCAGAAACTTTGAACATCCCACGGAGCACCATTAAATCCCTTGTAAAAAAAATGGAAAGAATATTGCACCACAACAAACCTGCCAAGAGAGTGCTGCCCACCAAAACTCACGGAGCAGGCAAGGAGGGCATTAATCAGAGAGGCAACAAACAGACCAAAGATAACCCTGAAGGAGCTGCAAAGCTCCACAGTGGAGATTGGAGTATCTGTCCATAGGACCACTTTAAGCCGTACACTCCACAGAGCTGGGCTTTACGGAAGAGTGGCCAGAAAAAAGTTGTGCCCTCCAGGCAGCAAGGTTAAGTTGATTGGTCATGACACATTCCAGGAATGTTCTGCCTGTTTGTTCTGCAATCCTCCCAATGCAGCCTTTTACTGAGGCCCAGCAGAGCCATCTATACAGGCCTTTTGTAACACTGAAGCCCTCAAGTACACACACCGCTCTCCCCCCCCGTCTCTCTCTCTCCCCCTCCATCTCTCTCTCCCCCTCCATCTCTCTCTCCCCCTCCATCTCTGTCTCTTTTCCCTCCATCTCTCCCCCTCTGTCTTTCCCCCTCTGTTTCTGTCTCTCCCCCTCTGTCCTCTCTGGCCATGCTGTCTGACCTCTCCTCCCCCACAGTCCTCTCTGGCCATGCTGTCTGACCTCTCCTCCCCCACAGTCCTCTCTGGCCATGCTGTCTGACCTCTCCTCCCCCACAGTCCTCTCTGGCCATGCTGTCTGACCTCTCCTACTGCTCATCTAAAGCTCAATCCAGTGTAATTGCTCCTGATGGGTTTAATGAGTGATCCATGCATTACATTATATTACCCTGGCTGTCCAGACCAGACTAGAAACAGACATTACATTATATTACCCTGGCTGTCCAGACCAGACTAGAAACAGACATTACATTATATTACCCTGGCTGTCCAGACCAGACTAGAGACAGACATTACATTATATTACCCTGGCTGTCCAGACCAGACTAGAGGACAGTTTTATCTCCATCTCTTCATTCAAAGACTCAATCATGGACACTCTTACTGACAGTTGTGGCTGCGTCGCGTGATGTGTTGTTGTCTCTACCTTCTTGCCTTTGTGCTGTTGTCTGTGCACAATAATGTTTGTACCATGTTTTGTGTTGCTACCATGTGTTGCTACCATGTTGTTGTCATGTTGTGTTGCTGCCATGCTATGTTGTTGTCTTAGGTCTCTCTTTATGTAGTGTTGGGTGTCTCTCTTGTCGTGATGTGTTTTGTCCAATATTTCTATTTGTAATCCCCCGTACCCGCAGGAGGCCTTTTGTCTTTTGGTAGGCCGTCATTGTAAATAAGAATTTGTTCTTAACTGACTTGCCTAGTTAAATGAAAAAGGAAAAAAAGGCAGACATGGTAATTACGTCTCTCTGTTGGGTGACCACCCACTCTGTCTAGAGAGGGTGTAAACGCGGTTTGGTGATTCAATTTCACTTCCTTATGTTACAAATACATTTTACCAAGACAAACATGATTCTTCATGTTCTGAGTCGTTCAGTGGGGTCTTTCCCTAACATACAGTATCATTAAAGGGATACTTTGGCAATACAGCCCCTTAAATATCTGCCACACTGATCCTCAACACGGGGGCCCCTCAGGGGTGCGTGCTCAGTCCCCTCCTGTACTCTCTGTTCACCCATGACTGCATGGCCAGGCACGACTCCAACACCATCATTAAGTTTGCCGACGACACAACAGTGGTAGGCCTGATCACCGACAACGATGAGACAGCCTATAGGGAGGAGGTCAGAGATCTGGCCGTGTGGTGCCAGGACAACAACCTCTCCCTCAACGTGACCAAGACAAAGGAGATGATTGTGGACTACAGGAAAAAAAAGAGGACTGAGCACGCCCCCCATTCTCATCGACGGGGCTGTAGTGGAACAGGTTGAGAGCTTCAAGTTCCTTGGTGTCCACATCACCAACGAACTATCATGGTCCAAACACACCAAGACAGTCGTGAAGAGGGCACGACAAAGCCTATTCCCCCTCAGGAGACTAAAAAGATTTGGCATGGGTCCTCAGATCCTCAAAAAATTCTACAGCTGCACCATCGAGAGCATCCTGACTGGTTGCATCACCGCCTGGTATGGCAACTGCTTGGCCTCTGACCGCAAGGCACTACAGAGGGTAGTGCGTACGGCCCAGTACATCACAGGGGCAAAGCTCCCTGCCATCCAGGACCTCTATACCAGGCGGTGTCAGAGGAAGGCCCTCAAAATTGTCAAAGACTCCAGTCACCCTAGTCATAGACTGTTCTCTCTGCTACCGCACGACAAGCGGTACCGGAGTGCCAAGTCTAGGTCCAAAAGACTTCTCAACAGCTTCTACCCCCAAGCCATAAGACTCCTGAACAGCTAATCATGGCTACCCGGACTATTTGCACTGCCCCCCCACCCCATACTTTTTTACGCTGCTGCTACTCTGTTAAGTATTTATGCATAGTCACTTTAACTCTACCCACATGTACATATTACCTCAACTACCTCAACTAGCCGGTGCCCCCGCACATTGACTATGCAACGGTACCCCCCTGTATATATAGCCTCCCTACTGTCACTTTATTTTACTGTATATATAGCCTCCCTACTGTCACTTTATTTTACTGTATATATAGCCTCCCTACTGTCACTTTATTTTACTGTATATATAGCCTCCCTACTGTCACTTTATTTTTACTTCTGCTCTTTTTTTCTCAACACTTTTTTGTTGTTGTTTTATTCTTACTTTTTTGTTTAAAATAAATGCACTGTTGGTTAAGGGCTGTAAGTAAGCATTTCACTGTAATGTCTGCACCTGTTGTATTCGGCGCATGTGACCAATAAAATTTGATTTGATTTGATTTGATCTACTTCCCCTGAGTCAGATGAACTTGTGGATACCATTTTTATGGCTCTGTGTCCAGCATGAAGGAAGTTAGAGGTAGTTTTTGTGAGCCAATGCTAACAAGCGAAGTCTACGGGTATCTGCTAGCATGCAGCGACTTCTGAGGATTTGCAAAGTTGTTTCCGTGGGTCGCAAAAAGCCAAACGAACACGAGCTGAATTCCATGGAAACGGCTTTAAAAATAAAAAGCTTGCGGTATGCTCAGTAGTCCTTTGACATTTCAGAGATACACTTGTTCTTGTGAGAAATCTTTGGAAAAAAACAGGAATTTCGCCTTAATATGAAAAGTGTATACTAAAATATAAAAATACTACATGTCAATTCAAATCGGTTTTCATTTATCATACTTTGGACTAGTGAGGCTCTCTCCACTAGCCCACCTGTTGTTCCTGCAATGAGGAGGATTCTCCATCTTCATCCAATGTTTTCAGCATTTATCTACAGTTAAATCGGCAAAAAGTCTACCAGTATGCAAATTCAGGAGCCAAATGGACGGCTCTTTCACCGATGCGATTCGGTAGGCTACTGACGAGTCACTCACTTTAACGTCACAGAGTATGATTACATGCACAGGAATAAGTCGATATTAAACTGATTATGGCAGTAGGTCGATTATATAATAGTCATGTAAACACCTTACTCTGCTTATCTTTAATCGGTGTAAGGTCAAAATGGAAGTAAGCATACGCCGATTAAAACAATGTTTTCTGAGGAACAATGTTTTGAATGATTAGGATGTAAACACCTTAATCGGTGTTCCAGCAGCGTATTTGATCTGCTCATGTGCTTTTACCAGCTGAGCCTTGATCTTTAGCACGAGTCAAGTGAGTTCGGAACAACTAAATGTATGTGTCTTAGAAATAGCTTTCACGTACAAACTTGAAATGTCCGAACTCAGAATCAAATATGCTTCCCAAAAATAACATGGTCGCTGTGGTAGAACTTTTATTTTGATTGGTGATTTTCTCCATATATTAGATTGCCATCAGGCAGCCTGATTTCAGATGTGTCCATGTAAACAGGATTATTAGGGGAATAGTTATTCTTGCAAAGCATGTATACATTTTAATCTAACTATTATATTAATCTGACTATCCATAATAAATCGCATTATTGTGTGCATGTAACCGTATTCATTGTCTGGCAAGTCCTGATGACTTCATATCGAAAATACAAACAAGATATTTTGTCACAATGCAATACCATGGACATACAGCGCATTCGGAAAGTATTCAGACCCCTTGACTTTTTCCAGTTTGTTACGTTACAGCCTTATTCTAAAATGGATTACATTGTTTTTTTCTTCATCAATCTACACACAAAACCCCATAATGACAAAGTGAAAACAAGTTCTGAATTTTTGCACATTTATAAAAACTAAAAACTCCAGAGATGTTCGATCGGGTTCAAGTCTCAGGCTCTGGCTGGGCCACTGAAGGACATTCAGAGACTTGTCCCAAAGCCACTCCTGTGTTGTCTTGGCTGTGTCCTTAGGTTCGTTGTCCTGTTGGAAGGTGAACCTTCACCCCAGTCTGAGGTCCCGAAGCGCTCTGGGGCAGGTTTTCATCAAGGATCTCTCTGTACTTTGCTCAGTTCATCTTTCCCTCGATCCTGACTGGTCTCCCAGTCCCTGCCGCTGAAAAACATCCACACAGCATTGGTTTCATCAGACCAGAGAATCTTGTTTCTCATGGTCTGAGAGTCCTTTAGGTGCCTTTTGGCAAACTCCAAGTGGGCTGTCATGTGCCTTTAACTGAGGAGTGGCTTCCGTCTGGCCACTCTACCATAAAGGCCTGATTGGTGGAGTGCTGCAGAGATGGTTGTCCTTCTGGAAGGTTCTCCCATCTCCACAGAGGAACTCTGTCAGAGTGACCATCGGGTTCTTGGTCACCTCCCTGACCAAGGCCCTTCTCCCCCAATTGCTCAGTTTGGCCGGGCGGCCAGCTCTAGGAAGAGTCTTGGTGGTTCCAAACTTCTTCCATTTAATAATGATTGAGGCCACTGTGTTCTTGGGGACCTTCAATGCTGCAGACATTTTTTGGTACCTTTCCTCTGTTCTGTGCCTCAAAACAATCCTCTCTCGGAGCTCTACGGACAATTTCTTTGACCTCATGGCTTGGTTTTAGTCCGGTGTAGCTCAGTTGGTAGAGCATGGCGCTTGCAACGCCAGGGTTGTGGGTTCGATTCCCACGGGGGACCAGTATGAAAATGTATGCACTCACTAAGTCGCTCTGGATAAGAGCGTCTGCTAAATGACTAAAATGTAAATGTTTTTGCTCTGACATGCACTGTCAACTGTGGGACGTTATATAGCCAGGTGTGTTCGCCTTTCCAAATCATGTCCAATCACTTGAATTTACCACAGGTGGAATCCAATCAAGTTGAAAAAACATCAAGGATGATCAATGGAAACAGGATGCACCTGAGCTCAATTTCGAGTCTCACAGCAAAGGGTCTGAATACTTATGTAAATTAGCCATCTGTTTTACATTTGTAATACATTTGCAAACATTTCTAAAAACCTGGTTTTCGCTTTGTCATTATGGGGTATTGTGTGTAGATTGATGAGGATTTATTTTTTATTTAATCCATTTTAGAATAAGGCTGTAACGTAACAAAATGTGAAAAAAGTCAAGCGGTCTGAATACTTTCCGAATGCACTGTATAACTACGTTGTACGATTTATGAATGGGAAGGAACTTTTGATTTATGAATGGGAAGGATATGAGATCGACTTTTTTCAGTCAGTTCGATGCCTATTATAAACCTGGGAAGGATATGAGATCGACTTTTTTCAGTCAGTTCGATGCCTATTATAAACCTGGGAAGGATATGAGATCGACTTTTTTCAGTCAGTTCGATGCCTATTATAAACCTGGGAAGGATATGAGATCGACTTTTTTCAGTCAGTTCGATGCCTATTATAAACCTGGGAAGGATATGAGATCGACTTTTTTCAGTCAGTTCGATGCCTATTATAAACCTGGGAAGGATATGAGATCGACTTTTTTCAGTCAGTTCGATGCCTATTATAAACCTGGGAAGGATATGAGATCGACTTTTTTCAGTCAGTTCGATGCCTATTATAAACCTGGGAAGGATATGAGATCGACTTTTTTCAGTCAGTTCGATGCCTATTATAAACCTGGGAAGGATATGAGATCGACTTTTTTCAGTCAGTTCGATGCCTATTATAAACCTAGGAAGGATATGAGATCGACTTTTTTCAGTCAGTTCGATGCCTATTATAAACCTGGGAAGGATATGAGATCGACTTTTTTCAGTCAGTTCGATGCCTATTATAAACCTGGGAAGGATATGAGATCGACTTTTTTCAGTCAGTTCGATGCCTATTATAAACCTGGGAAGGATATGAGATCGACTTTTTTCAGTCAGTTCGATGCCTATTATAAACCTGGGAAGGATATGAGATCGACTTTATTCAGTCAGTTCGATGCCTATTATAAACCTGGGAAGGATATGAGATGGACTTTTTTCAGTCAGTTCGATGCCTATTATAAACCTGGGAAGGATATGAGATCGACTTTTTTCAGTCAGTTCGATGCCTATTATAAACCTGGGAAGGATATGAGATCGACTTTTTTCAGTCAGTTCGATGCCTATTATAAACCTGGGAAGGATATGAGATCGACTTTTTTTCAGTCAGTTCGATGCCTATTATAAACCTGGGAAGGATATGAGATCGACTTTATTCAGTCAGTTCGATGCCTATTATAAACCTGGGAAGGATATGAGATCGACTTTTTTCAGTCAGTTCGATGCCTATTATAAACCTGGGAAGGATATGAGATCGACTTTTTTCAGTCAGTTCGATGCCTATTATAAACCTGGGAAGGATATGAGATCGACTTTTTTCAGTCAGTTCGATGCCTATTATAAACCTGGGAAGGATATGAGATCGACTTTTTTCAGTCAGTTCGATGCCTATTATAAACCTGGGAAGGATATGAGATCGACTTTTTTCAGTCAGTTCGATGCCTATTATAAACCTGGGAAGGATATGAGATCGACTTTTTTCAGTCAGTTCGATGCCTATTATAAACCTGGGAAGGATATGAGATCGACTTTTTTCAGTCAGTTCGATGCCTATTATAAACCTGGGAAGGATATGAGATCGACTTTATTCAGTCAGTTCGATGCCTATTATAAACCTGGGAAGGATATGAGATCGACTTTTTTCAGTCAGTTCCATGCCTATTATAAACCAGTCAAGATTGCAGTCAGCCTATTCGCCAGCACACCGGTGCCGCATATGAAATATGAGAAAGAAAATAGATAAATGTATACAATAGGCTAGGTGCCAGACAACAGGCTAGGTGCCAGACAACAGGCTAGGTGCCAGACAACAAAAGGCCTGGTGCCAGACAACAAAAGGCCTGGTGCCAGACAATAGGCTAGGTGCCAGACAACAGGCTAGGTGCCAGACAACAGGCTAGGTGCCAGACAACAGGCTAGGTGCCAGACAACAAAAGGCCTGGTGCCAGACAATAGGCTAGGTGCCAGACAACAGGCTAGGTGCCAGACAACAAAAGGCCTGGTGCTAGAATACAATAGGCTAGGTGCCAGACAACAGGCTAGGTGCCAGACAACAGGCTAGGTGCCAGACAACAAAAGGCCTGGTGCCAGACAATAGGCTAGGTGCCAGACAACAGGCTAGGTGCCAGACAACAAAAGGCCTGGTGCTAGAATACAATAGGCCAGGTGCCAGACAATAGGCTAGTTGCCAGACAACAGGCTAGGTGCCAGACAACAAAAGACCTGGTGCTAGAATACAATAGGCCAGGTGCCAGACAATAGGCTAGTTGCCAGACAACAGGCTAGGTGCCAGACAACAGGCTAGGTGCCAGACAACAAAAGGCCTGGTGCTAGAATACAATAGGCCAGGTGCCAGACAACAAAAGGCCTGGTAGATTTCATTACCATATTATATCATTATATGAGACGTGAGACGATGAAGCTTAAGGAGCATCATGCCTTCTCCCTCCATGTAAAGACATTCAACTGTGTGACCCTGGACAACACCCTGTCGTTCTCCGCTAACATCAAGGCGGTGACCCGATCCTGCAGGTTCATGCTCTACAACATTCGGAGAGTACGACCCTGCCTTACACAGGAAGCGGCACAGGTCCTAATCCAGGCACTTGTCATCTCCCGTCTGGATTACTGCAACTCGCTGTTGGCTGGGCTCCCTGCCTGTGCCATTAAACCCCTACAACTCATCCAGAACGCCGCAGCCCGTCTGGTGTTCAACCTTCCCAAGTTCTCTCACGTCACCCCGCTCCTCCGCACACTCCACTGGCTTCCAGTTGAAGCTCGCATCTGTTACAAGACCATGGTGCTTGCCTATGGAGCTGTGAGGGGAACGGCACCTCCGTACCTTCGGGCTCTGATCAGTCCCTACACCCAAACGAGGGCATTGCGTTCATCCACCTCTGGCCTGCTGGCTCCCCTTCCTCTGCGGAAGCATAGTTCCCGCTCAGCCCAGTCAAAACTGTTCGCTGCTCTGGCACCCCAATGGTGGAACAAGCTCCCTCACGACGCCAGGACAGCGGAGTCTCTCATCACTTTCCAGAGACATTTGAAACCCCACCTCTTTAAGGAATACCTGGGATATGATAAAGTAATCCTTCTACCCCCCCCCCCTTACCCCACCAAAAAAAAAAAAAGGTATAAGGTGAATGCACCAATTTGTAAGTGGCTCTGGATAAGAGCGTCTGCTAAATGACGTAAATGTAAATGTAAACTGCAACCACACCGCCTGGTATCAGGAGGCAGGACAGGCAGCAGTGTTTCCCTCTCATCGCCCACTTTGAGACTGACAGTAGCCTAGTTCATTTCAGTGGAAAAAGTACCCGGCTGAAAATGAGTCAGTAAATCGTCTGTATAGCTGATAGCTGGCGCTAGCGGAAAACACAGACTACTTTTGACCAAAGACAATAACCTGCATAGAGCCCTGATCAAAAGTAGTGCACCGAGTCATTGTGTCGCAGTCCAGTCCTGTCTCCTCAGCATAGTGGCAGCAGTACTCTGCTACAGTAACAGATCCTGTCTCAGTGTGACAGCAGTACTCTGCTACAGTAACAGATCCTGTCTCAGTGTGACAGCAGTACTCTGCTACAGTAACAGATCCTGTCTCCTCAGCATAGTGGCAGCAGTATACTGCTACAGTAACAGATCCTGTCTCCTCAGCATAGTGGCAGCAGTACTCTGCTACAGTAACATATCCTGTCTCAGTGTGGCAGCAGTATACTGCTACAGTAACAGATCCTGTCTCCTCAGCATAGTGGCAGAAGTATACTGCTACAGTAACAGATCCTGTCTCAGTGTGACAGCAGTACTCTGCTACAGTAACAGATCCTGTCTCAGTGTGACAGCAGTACTCTGCTACAGTAACAGATCCTGTCTCCTCAGCATAGTGGCAGCAGTATACTGCTACAGTAACAGATCCTGTCTCAGTGTGACAGCAGTATACTGCTACAGTAACAGATCCTGTCTCAGTGTGGCAGCAGTACTCTGCTACAGTAACAGATCCTGTCTCAGTGTGACAGCAGTATACTGCTACAGTAACAGATCCTGTCTACAGGAGAGGAGTGTGGCAGGCAGCAGGGAGGATAAAATGTGTCCCAGACAGTGTCATTCACAGTTAGCCTATAAAACATCTGTAATGCAACAACTATAAATCCATCCTACCTCTTGACTAGGGCCACAGCAGAAACAATGCAGCATCCAGTCAACGCCAGCAAGCAGACAGAATAGGCTAAAATCACAGTATCGAATAGCAATAGATATATGAATTGTGAGAATCACAACAGGCTACATATCATATCGGCACCAAAGTATCGTGATAATATCGTGTCGCGAGGTCCCTGGCAATTCCCAGCCCTAGTAATGGACATTGTCAATACATTGTAGATTATTATTCCAATGAGATACCAGAACACTGACAGAAAAACACAGTTGAGAAGTAGGCTTGTTTAACATGAAGACAACTAGAGCATCATGCCCATGTTGGCTCAAGCAGACTTAAATAAACAGAGACATATTTCTGTACATCTGGTTCCCACACTGCAGTCCTTAATAATGAACTATAGAGAGGCTGGATCAGGAGGACGTATAGAGAGGCTGGATCAGGAGGACGTATAGAGAGGCTGGATCAGGAGGACGTATAGAGAGGCTGGATCAGGAGGACGTATAGAGAGGCTGGATCAGGAGGACGTATAGAGAGGCTGGATCAGGAGGACGTATAGAGAGGCTGGATCAGGAGGACGTATAGAGAGGCTGGATCAGGAGGACGTATAGAGAGGCTGGATCAGGAGGACGTATAGAGAGGCTGGATCAGGAGGACGTTGAAGAGTAATAGACTGGAGATCCTTCCTGCTACACTCAGCCCCTCCTTCCTGCTACACTCAGCCCCTCCTTCCTGCTACACTCAGCCCCTCCTTCCTGCTACACTCAGCCCCTCCTTCCTGCTAGTCACCCCCTCCTTCCTGCTACACTCAGCCCCTCCTTCCTGCTAGTCACCCCCTCCTTCCTGTGCTTTATTCTATAGCTAGAGGACTCCTGATATCTCCAGGAGTGATAGGTATAATTTGTTTGTCTTTATCTGTTGTGGTCTAGTGCTGTCTTGTTGCTAGCTAGGACCATCTACTTTAAGTGCTGCCTGTCTTCCCAGTGGGCTACTTGGTGTGTGAACTGCTGACTGCTCCTGTCTTCCCAGTGGGCTACTTGGTGTGTGAACTGCTGACTGCTCCTGTCTTCCCAGTGGGCTACTCGGTGTGTGAACTGCTGACTGCTCCTGTCTTCCCAGTGGGCTACTCGGTGTGTGAACTGCTGACTGCTCCTGTCTTCCCAGTGGGCTACTCGGTGTGTGAACTGCTGACTGCTCCTGTCTTCCCAGTGGGCTACTCGGTGTGTGAACTGCTGACTGCTCCTGTCTTCCCAGTGGGCTACTCGGTGTGTGAACTGCTGACTGCTCCTGTCTTCCCAGTGGGCTACTCGGTGTGTGAACTGCTGACTGCTCCTGTCTTCCCAGTGGGCTACTCGGTGTGTGAACTGCTGACTGCTCATCATTTGCAGATAGTTGTTGACACATCAACCAGGATCAAGGGGCGGGGCCATTTGGGACTTGTTTTGTTAATTAGTGGCTGTATTGGAGGGGGAGTGGTTTCACCTCTCCTAGGCAATCAGCAATTATTACTGGGAGGTGTGCTCTCCACCAATTAGCAATTAGTACAGGGAGGTGTGCTCTCCACCAATCAGCAATTATTACTGGGAGGTGTGCTCTCCACCAATTAGCAATTAGTACAGGGAGGTGTACTCTCCACCAATTAGCAATTAGTACAGGGAGGTGTGCTCTCCACCAATCAGCAATTAGTACAGGGAGGTGTGCTCTCCACCAATCAGCAATTAGTACAGGGAGGTGTGCTCTCCACCAATTAGCAATTAGTACAGGGAGGTGTGCTCTCCACCAATTAGCAATTAGTACAGGGAGGTGTGCTCTCCACCAATTAGCAATTAGTACAGGGAGGTGTGCTCTCCACCAATTAGCAATTAGTACAGGGAGGTGTGCTCTCCACCAATTAGCAATTAGTACAGGGAGGTGTGCTCTCCACCAATTAGCAATTAGTACAGGGAGGTGTGCTCTCCACCAATTAGCAATTAGTACAGGGAGGTGTGCTCTCCACCAATTAGCAATTAGTACAGGGAGGTGTGCTCTCCACCAATTAGCAATTAGTACAGGGAGGTGTGCTCTCCACCAATTAGCAATTAGTACAGGGAGGTGTACTCTCCACCAATTAGCAATTAGTACAGGGAGGTGTACTCTCCACCAATTAGCAATTAGTACAGGGAGGTGTGCTCTCCACCAATTAGCAATTAGTACAGGGAGGTGTGCTCTCCACCAATTAGCAATTAGTACAGGGAGGTGTGCTCTCCACCAATTAGCAATTAGTACAGGGAGGTGTGCTCTCCACCAATTAGCAATTAGTACAGGGAGGTGTGCTCTCCACCAATTAGCAATTAGTACAGGGAGGTGTGCTCTCCACCAATTAGCAATTAGTACAGGGAGGTGTGCTCTCCACCAATTAGCAATTAGTACAGGGAGGTGTGCTCTCCACCAATTAGCAATTAGTACAGGGAGGTGTGCTCTCCACCAATTAGTGTTAGTACTTCAGTCTCCCCTGGTTTCTCAGCCACAGCTGTAAGCGGCAGTTTTGTCACAAAACTAAGACCGTCGCTGAAACAAAGGAAGGAAAGAGAGGGAGGCTCCACACCACTCGTTCTGCCAAGGAAGGAAAGAGAGGGAGGCTCCGCACCACTCGTTCTGCCGAGGAAGGAAAGAGAGGGAGGCTCCACACCACTCGTTCTGCCAAGGAAGGAAAGAGAGGGAGGCTCCGCACCACTCGTTCTGCCAAGGAAGGAAAGAGAGGGAGGCTCCGCACCACTCGTTCTGCCAAGGAAGGAAAGAGAGGGAGGCTCCACATCACTCGTTCTGCCAAGGAAGGAAAGAGAGGGAGGCTCCGCACCACTCGTTCTGCCGAGGAAGGAAAGAGAGGGAGGCTCCACACCACTCGTTCTGCCAAGGAAGGAAAGAGAGGGAGGCTCCGCACCACTCGTTCTGCCGAGGAAGGAAAGAGAGGGAGGCTCCGCACCACTCGTTCTGCCGAGGAAGGAAAGAGAGGGAGGCTCCGCACCACTCGTTCTGCCGAGGAAGGAAAGAGAGGGAGGCTCCGCACCACTCGTTCTGCCGAGGAAGGAAAGAGAGGGAGGCTCCGCACCACTCTTTCACTTGTCTCTTACCTCTTTATTTAAAGATTCTCATTTTGCTCTTATGTAGCTTTGTCCGAAAGCATCTGGTCGTCGTGGTGATGGCACAGGGCTACTCACTTCATCTGACTACCTGTTCTCTCCTAGTCCGAGAGCATCTGGTCGTCGTGGTGATGGTACAGGGCTGCTCACTTCTAAGTGTAGATTTTATTTTCTCCCTCTCCCACCTGTCCATCTCATTTTAATTCCACGCTGTCACTGTCACTTGTCCACTCAAGCTTAACATTGTCATCTATCGCCCACCAGGTGCCCTTGGAGAGTTCCTCAATTAACTTGACACCTTGATAAGCTCATTTCCTGGCTCACCGTTCTTCGTACTTGGCGACTTCAACCTCCCGACGTCTGCCTTCGATTAATTTCTTTCCCCTGCTTGCCTCTTGACCTCCTTTCCCAGTTCCCTCCAACTCACAAGACCGGCAATACTCTTGACCTCATCTTTACTAGAGGCTGTTTGCCTACTATCTCACTGCAACCCCCCTCCAGGTCTCTGATCTCTACTTTGTTTCCTTTTCTGTCTCCCTGTCCTCCAACCTGGATGGTCATGCGCCCTCGCAATCTTTGCTCTCTTCCACTACTCTCTCCTCTTCTATAATCTCTCCCTTCTACTAAATCATTCTCCCTCCTGTCTCCTGATTCTGCCTATTCGACCCTACTCTCCTCCCTTTCCACATCCTATGACTCGCACTGTCCCCTTTCCTCCCGGCTGGCTCGGCCCTCCCCTCCTGCTCCCTGGCTGAGTGACTCATTGCGAGCTTACAGAACAAGGCTGCAGGCATCTGAGCGATAATGGAGGAAAACTAAACTTCCGGAGGACCTATCCCTTTTACATCTCCGCCTCGTTCACTCAGCCTATTGAGTCCACTGGTCTCACTCACACAGAACTATCCTACGCCTTGACCTCTTTCTCCCCTCCCACACCCTGCCCCCGGCTCCCGACCAGCTCCTGACCCCCCCACCAGGCCCTGACCAGCTCCTGACCCCCCCAGGCCCTGACCAGCTCCTGACCCCCCGGCTCCCGACCAGCTCCTGACCCCCCTCCCCCCGGCTCCCGACCAGCTCCTGACCCCCCCAGGCCCTGACCAGCTCCTGACCCCCCAGGCCCTGACCAGCTCCTGACCCCCCCCAGGCCCTGACCAGCTCCTGACCCCCCGCCTCCCTGGTCCATATCCAGGTCAACTCCAGCCACCACGTCCCTCCATGGCTAGTAACCACTAGCTATCCTCCCACCACATAAACTACACCCCTCAGGGCTGAAGAGAAGACCACATCTAGATTATCTGCCTCATCACTGTGTCTGCTAGTATGATTCAACATCTGCTGCATTGATGAGAAGCTGAATTATTCAGGTCTCTGAGCTGCGAAACTGACAGTCCTCATCTCAATGTGATGTTTCATCTTTATTTCCTGATCTTGCCCTGAGAAGCCCTGATGAGTCAGCTTGTCGATTTTAGAGTTGTTACTAGTGTACAGTTGAGTTACTACAATCAATGGCCTTTTCTCAGTTAGCCCATCACAGCCTCTACCTACACAGGAAGTGGTCCTGAGAATGTGATGGCTTTGGTAGAGGACCCTGAGGAACCATCAGCTCATTTCCTGTCTCTTATATTACATCAGGAGAGCCATAGGTTGAATGTACCGCAGAGGGGAGCAGCACTTCCTCAGTCAGACCACATGTGTCCTGGGGGGGGCTGTGATGTAGAGGGGGGGCTGTGATGTAGACTACATGTGTCCTGGGGGGGGCTGTGATGTAGACTACATGTGTCCTGGGGGGGAACTGTGATGTAGACTACATGTGTCCTGGGGGGCTGTGATGTAGACTACATGTGTCCTGGGGGGGGCTGTGATGTAGACTACATGTGTCCTGGTGGGGGGGCTGTGATGTAGACTACATGTGTCCTGGTGGGGGGGGGGCTGTGATGTAGACTACATGTGTCCTGGTGGGGGGGGCTGTGATGTTGACTACATGTGTCCTGGGGGGGCTGTGATGTTGACTACATGTGTCCTGGTGGGGGGGGCTGTGATGTAGACTACATGTGTCCTGGTGGGGGGGCTGTGATGTAGACTACATGTGTCCTGGTGGGGGGGGCTGTGATGTAGACTACATGTGTCCTGGGGGGGCTGTGATGTAGACTACATGTGTCCTGGGGGGGCTGTGATGTAGACTACATGTGTCCTGGGGGGGGCTGTGATGTAGACTACATGTGTCCTGGGGGGGCTGTGATGTAGACTACATGTGTCCTGGGGGGCTGTGATGTAGACTACATGTGTCCTGGGGGGGCTGTGATGTAGACTACATGTGTCCTGGGGGGGTGGGGGGGCTGTGATGTAGAGGGGGGGCTGTGATGTAGACTACATGTGTCCTGGGGGGCTGTGATGTAGACTACATGTGTCCTGGGGGGCTGTGATGTAGACTACATGTGTCCTGGTGGGGGGGGCTGTGATGTAGACTACATGTGTCCTGGTGGGGGGGCTGTGATGTAGACTACATGTGTCCTGGTGGGGGGCTGTGATGTAGACTACATGTGTCCTGGTGGGGGGCTGTGATGTAGACTACATGTGTCCTGGTGTGGGGGGGCTGTGATGTAGACTACATGTGTCCTGGTGGGGGGGGCTGTGATGTAGACTACATGTGTCCTGGTGGGGGGGCTGTGATGTAGACTACATGTGTCCTGGTGGGGGGGCTGTGATGTAGACTACATGTGTCCTGGTGGGGGGGGGCTGTGATGTAGACTACATGTGTCCTGGGGGGGCTGTGATGTAGACTACATGTGTCCTGGTGGGGGGGCTGTGATGTAGACTACATGTGTCCTGGTGGGGGGGCTGTGATGTAGACTACATGTGTCCTGGTGGGGGGGCTGTGATGTAGACTACATGTGTCCTGGTGGGGGGGCTGTGATGTAGACTACATGTGTCCTGGTGTGGGGGGGGCTGTGATGTAGACTACATGTGTCCTGGTGGGGGGGCTGTGATGTAGACTACATGTGTCCTGGTGTGGGGGGGCTGTGATGTAGACTACATGTGTCCTGGTGGGGGGGGCTGTGATGTAGACTACATGTGTCCTGGTGGGGGGCTGTGATGTAGACTACATGTGTCCTGGGGGGCTGTGATGTAGACTACATGTGTCCTGGTGGGGGGGGCTGTGATGTAGACTACATGTGTCCTGGTGGGGGGGGGGGCTGTGATGTAGACTACATGTGTCCTGGTGGGGGGGGGGGCTGTGATGTAGACTACATGTGTCCTGGTGGGGGGCTGATAACAGGACTAATGGGCTGATAGACATAACAGGGCTTATAATGCAACATGGCTGACACTTGCAGCAGGCCTGCTATAGCTCTAGATCTCACTGAGGACCTTCCAGCTACTGGGACTCCCAAACGGCTCCTTGTTCTCTGTGGCCCCTGGTCAAAAGTAGTGCACCATGTAGGGAATAGAGTCACTGGCATTTGGGATGCGCCCCATCTCGTCACACTACTGTACCAGACATCGAGATTCCCATATCTTCACAGCTGCAGCCTCACACCTCAGAGAGGGAGGGGGGGAGAGATGGGGGGGGGGAGGAGGGGGCTGACTGGCTGCAGGGAGGGAGAGAGATGGGTGAGGAGGAGGAGGGGTGAGGAGGAGGAGGGGCTGACTGGCTGCAGGGAGGGAGAGAGATGGGTGAGGAGGAGGAGGGGTGAGGAGGAGGAGGGGCTGACTGGCTCCGGGGGAGCTGGGTGAGGAAGAGAGGCTGTAGGGCCGGGGGAGGGGGAGAGATGGGGAGGAGGAGAGGCTGACTGGCTGCAGGGAGGGGGAGAGATGGGGGAGGAGGAGGGGCTGACTGGCTGCAGGGAGGGGGAGAGATGGGGGGAGGAGGAGGGGGCTGACTGGCTGCAGGGAGGGGGAGATGGGGGAGGAGGAGGGCTGACTGGCTGCAGGGAGGGGGAGATGGGGGAGGAGGGGCTGACTGGCTGCAGGGAGGGGAGAGATGGGGGAGGAGGGGGCTGACTGGCTGCAGGGAGGGGGAGATGGGGGAGGAGGAGGGGCTGACTGGCTGCAGGGAGGGGGAGATGGGGGAGGAGGAGGGGCTGACTGGCTGCAGGGAGGGGGAGAGATGGGGGAGGAGGAGGGGCTGACTGGCTGCAGGGAGGGGGAGAGATGGGGGAGGAGGAGGGGCTGACTGGCTGCAGGGAGGGGGAGAGATGGGGAGGAGGGGGCTGACTGGCTGCAGGGAGGGGGAGAGATGGGGGAGGAGGGGGCTGACTGGCTGCAGGGAGGGGGGGAGATGGGGGAGAGGCTGACTGACTGGAGCGGGTGACAGGGGAGCGGGTGACAGGGGTGTGGGAGACAGGGGAGCGGGTGACAGGGGTGCGGGTGACAGGGGTGCGGGAGACAGGGGAGCGGGTGACAGGGGTGCGGGAGACAGGGGTGCGGGTGACAGGGGTGTGGGCAGACAGGGGAGGCAGGGGAGACGAGAAGGGTGCGGGAGACAGGAGAGCGGGAGACAGGGGAGCGGGAGACAGGAGAGCGGGAGACAGGGGAGCGGGAGACAGGAGAGCGGGAGACAGGAGAGAGAGAGAGAGAGAGAGGACGACGGGAGCGGGAGACAGGAGAGCGGGAGACAGGAGAGCGGGAGACAATTGCTGCTAGCAGAGCTCCACCAGACCAGGAAGTGACACACAGAGAACAGGAAGCTGGACAGATATAGATTCTGGTTCCACTGGCTTCCAGTCTAAGCTCACATCCACTACAAGACCATGGTGCTTGCCTACGGAGCAGCAAGAGGAACTGCCCCTCCCTACCTTCAGGCTCTGCCCAACTGAAGCAGTCCGTTCTGCCACCTCTGGTCTCTAGACTCTCCCAGTTCAGCCCAGTCCAAGCTCCTCTCTGTCCTGGAACAACAATGGTGGAACCAGCTTCCCCCTGAAGCTAGGACAGCAGAGTCCCTGCCCATCTTCCCAAAACATCTGAAACCCTACCTCTTCAAAGAGTATCTTAAATAATCCCACAGCACCCCCCACCCCCTCACACCAGCTCCCCCCCACCCCCACAAAAAAAGCCTTTTGTGAACTAACACTTGTACTTGACCTTTCACCCCCACTAGCTCCTCACCCCGACCCCCCCTTTGTTCCTTTGCTAACACCATCACTAGTCCTCATTCAGCTGCTAAGTGTCCATCACAAATGGCACCCTATTCCCTATATAGTTCACTACTTTTGACCAGAGAGTAATGACTCAGTGAGCCCTATGGCCCCTGGTCAAAAGTAGTGCACTTCATAGGGAACAGGGTGCCATTTGGGACATGTTAAGGCTTCAGTCCCACTGCTGGAACAATCTGCAGATTTCGTTGAAATTGGATGAACCAGTGCCACTCAGGCAGTTTAGGGTATTGATTGAATACCTGGTAGCTGAGATGTAGATGATTGGATTTTGGATTGTGCATTTTAACTGTTTTCTTGTATTCTATAAAATGTGTAGATTGTAAAATGCAGGGCTCCCTTGTAAAAGACACCTTGGTCTCAATGGGACTCCTTGTTGAAATAAAGGTAAAATAAAAATGTCCTGCAGGGCAGTTTAGAGTGGCTCAGTGGTTCCCTTTCTAAACGTATCGCTCTTCTCACCACCATCTACTAGAATCATCTGACTGGGAGTCGACCTGGCAGCAGGAAGAGTGTACAGTCAGCTGAAACAGGGCCAAGGTCTTTATATTTCAGCATCATCCAGTCACACGGGGCATTGAGGAAGTTACTGACTCACTGCATCTTTCAGATGGCTCAGAGTAACGCATGGATCACACCAGGGGTGTCATTGCGTTTTGGTACACCAGAAGTCAATTCATTTCCAATGGAATGCTGCGTTTGCCTTGCAGCATTGCGTTGCAGTTGAAGTACATTTTGTGTGGTGCAGGTGCATCAAATTGTCTGCACATGTGGTGGATGCAAGTGGGATGCACAGTTGCGTAGCTACGTTAAATGTTAAGCAGCAGTGATGCAATGACGCCCCTGGTGTGATCCAGGCGTAAAACAACCATTCCGGTATGCTTCACAAATTATTTTTTATATTTTACCCAATTCCGATCTTGTCTCAACTCCCCAACGGGCTCCGGAGAGGCGAAGGTCGAGTCATGCGTCCTCCGAAACAACACCCGCCCGCTTAACCCAGAAGCACCAATGTGTCTGAGGAAACACTGTTCAACTGACGACCGAAGTCAGCCTGCAGGCGCCGGCCCACCACAAGGAGTCGCTAGAGCGCGATGAGCCAAGTAAAGCCCCCCCGGCCAAACCCTCCCCTAACCCGGACGACGCTGGGCCAAACCCTCCCCTAACCCGGACGACGCTGGGCCAAACCCTCCCCTAACCCGGACGACACTGGGCCAAACCCTCCCCTAACCCGGACGACGCTGGGCCAAACCCTCCCCTAACCCGGACGACGCTGGGCCAAACCCTCCCCTAACCCGGACGACGCTGGGCCAAACCCTCCCCTAACCCGGACGACGCTGGGCCAAACCCTCCCCTAACCCGGCCAAACCCTCCCCTAACCCGGACGACGCTGGGCCAAACCCTCCCCTAACCCGGCCAAACCCTCCCCTAACCCGGACGACACTGGGCCAAACCCTCCCCTAACCCGGACGACGCTGGGCCAAACCCTCCCCTAACCCTGGCGACGCTGGGCCAAACCCTCCCCTAACCCTGACGACGCTGGGCCAAACCCTCCCCTAACCCTGACGACGCTGGGCCAAACCCTCCCCTAACCCAGACGACGCTGGGCCAAACCCTCCCCTAACCCTGGCGACGCTGGGCCAAACCCTCCCCTAACCCGGACGACGCTGGGCCAAACCCTCCCCTAACCCTGGCGACGCTGGGCCAAACCCTCCCCTACCCCGGACGACGCTGGGCCAAACCCTCCCCCTATCCCCGGGACGACGCTGGGCCAAACCCTCCCCTAACCCTGGCGACGCTGGGCCAAACCCTCCCCTAACCTGGACGACGCTGGGCCAAACCCTCCCCTAACCCTGGCGACGCTGGGCCAAACCCTCCCCTAACCCGGACGACGCTGGGCCAATGGTTAGCCGCCCTATTGTGACACAGCCTGGGATCGAACCCAGGTCTGTAGTGACGCCTCAAGCACTGAGATGCAGTGCCTTAGACCGCTGCACCACTCGGGAGGCCCACTTCTCTACTAACGCACAGATAGTTCTGATTGGCCACACCTTGACTGTCTGATGGATGTTCTGATTGGCCACACCTTGACTGTCTGATGGATGTTCTGATTGGCCACACCTTGACTGTCTGATGGGATGTTCTGATTGGCCACACCTTGACTGTCTGATGGGATGTTCTGATTGGCCACACCTTGACTGTCTGATGGATGTTCTGATTGGCCACACCTTGACTGTCTGATGGATGTTCTGATTGGCCACACCTTGACTGTCTGATGGATGTTCTGATTGGCCACACCTTGACTGTCTGATGGATGTTCTGATTGGCCACACCTTGACTGTCTGATGGATGTTCTGATTGGCCACACCTTGACTGTCTGATGGATGTTCTGATTGGCCACACCTTGACTGTCTGATGGATGTTCTGATTGGCCACACCTTGACTGTCTGATGGATGTTCTGATTGGCCACACCTTGACTGTCTGATGGATGTTCTGATTGGCCACACCTTGACTGTCTGATGGATGTTCTGATTGGCCACACCTTGACTGTCTGATGGCACCTTCGTTACAGGTTCTACATTGTCAGTTTGACCAAGGAGGAGGTGGAAGGCTTTTCAAACTGCATAAACCAGCATTGGTGCTATCTGATCAAGGTTTCTGGAGGAGGTGGAAGGCTTTTCAAACTGCATAAACCAGCATTGGTGCTATCTGATCAAGGTTTCTGGAGGAGGTGGAAGGCTTTTCAAACTGCATAAACCAGCATTGGTGCTATCTGATCAAGGTTTCTGGAGGAGGTGGAAGGCTTTTCAAACTGCATAAACCAGCATTGGTGCTATCTGATCAAGGTTTCTGGAGGAGGTGGAAGGCTTTTCAAACTGCATAAACCAGCATTGGTGCTATCTGATCAAGGTTTCTGGAGGAGGTGGAAGGCTTTTCAAACTGCATAAACCAGCATTGGTGCTATCTGATCAAGGTTTCTGGAGGAGGTGGAAGGCTTTTCAAACTGCATAAACCAGCATTGGTGCTATCTGATCAAGGTTTCTGGAGGAGGTGGAAGGCTTTTCAAACTGCATAAACCAGCATTGGTGCTATCTGATCAAGGTTTCTGGAGGAGGTGGAAGGCTTTTCAAACTGCATAAACCAGCATTGGTGCTATCTGATCAAGGTTTCTGGAGGAGGTGGAAGGCTTTTCAAACTGCATAAACCAGCATTGGTGCTATCTGATCAAGGTTTCTGGAGGAGGTGGAAGGCTTTTCAAACTGCATAAACCAGCATTGGTGCTATCTGATCAAGGTTTCTGGAGGAGGTGGAAGGCTTTTCAAACTGCATAAACCAGCATTGGTGCTATCTGATCAAGGTTTCTGGAGGAGGTGGAAGGCTTTTCAAACTGCATAAACCAGCATTGGTGCTATCTGATCAAGGTTTCTGGAGGAGGTGGAAGGCTTTTCAAACTGCATAAACCAGCATTGGTGCTATCTGATCAAGGTTTCTGGAGGAGGTGGAAGGCTTTTCAAACTGCATAAACCAGCATTGGTGCTATCTGATCATCAACAAGAGAGACAGTCATTCAACCATAACATTGAAATGGATTGTCTGACATTGGTATGCTGTGTGTGTGAATAAACCACTGGTTTTACATTTAACACCCACAATGCAATACTGTGGTCCTCTTGTCCATGTCTCTCACGTCATACTTTTGCATAAACAAATAGGGAAAGAAAAAACATCCATGTAACAAGAACATTAGTTAGCTACATGACATGAATCAGGGCGTGTCAGACATGTGGTTGAAACAAATAACTAGCCTATTCTATAACTTTGGGATCTCTTCCTTTTAACTTTTCCAAATGTCATTTGGACAACTTCCAAAATAAATCACGTCTCGTGGCCGACACCAGTCAAAACTATTTTAATCGATTGGCCTTAATATGCGTGTGGAATAGGCTACTTATGATTTGTAATTGAGAAGATAATTAGCAGCCTTGTCCTCCACAAGGCTAGCCACCGTAGCTAATGTGTGCGGAGACCGGAGAGAGTCGCCTACCTTCGGAGAGTTCCAGCTCTAGCTCCGCCAGTTTCTCCCGAACCTCCGCCGGGAGTGTCATTGCGATAGCCGGGGTCGGTTCCAACATCATCAGTAATCCGGTAGAATTCCTCTCAGCCATGATGTTCCAGTCCGGTCCGATTGGGCAGAGACTCCCGTCAGAGGACAGAGCGATGTGCAAAATCTCCTCAGGCTGCTTGCGGGGTGTAACGTTAGCAGGTGGTGGCTAGCTACTGCAGACAGATGTGCGGAAAAAGCCCTACCTCACGCTGGCAACAGACTGTCATTAGCTCGTTAGCTAATAGCTAGCTAACCCTGCTGGTCACGTTGAGGCTAAATCACGAAACACTTACGAATTCGGTTGATCCGGACAGAGGTGGGTTTCCTATCCACGTTGTCTGTGTCGAGCGGCTTGGACTGATAACTCATTGAACTCTGTCACACGTCCACAGCACCGCCGCCATTGTATCATAGTAACAGCAGCCCGAAGATGAAGCCCGTTCACGGTGCATGCATGATCACCTACATACCGGTACGTTTTGCATATTGGCTACACATTTTTCCTGCCTCTCTGTCATCACATGTAAAACCACGGAGGTTGGAATATTCTGGGGGGGAAATAACATCACAGACAGACTACAATACTTTTTGGCCAAACCTCTGAGAAATCTGACTGGCTGACACCAAAATTAACCTGGATAGCCATCTAGCGGTGGGGTGTAGTATAACGTTCTTCTTCTTCGATTAAATGTAACGGTGGTTGCATCCAATAAATGTTGCATTACCGCCACCTACTAGACTGGAGTAGAACTCCCTTATACTTTGCTTAAAAATAAATATCAATAAATCAACAAATACCCTACCATCTAACCCTACCCTCACTAAAACCCACCACCCTACTCCACTATTTAAATACCCTTCCATCTAACACTACACTCACTAAAACCCACCACCCTACTCCACTATTTAAATACCCTTCCATCTAACCCTACCCTCACTAAAACCCACCACCCTACTCCACTATTTAAATACCCTACCATCTAACCCTACCCTCACTAAAACCCACCACCCTACTCCACTATTTAAATACCCTACCATCTAACCCTACCCTCACTAAAACCCACCACCCTACTCCACTATTTAAATACCCTACCATCTAACCCTACCCTCACTAAAACCCACCACCCCTACTCCACTATTTAAATACCCTACCATCTAACCCTACCCTCACTAAAACCCACCACCCTACTCCACTATTTAAATACCCTACCATCTAACCCTACCCTCACTAAAACCCACCACCCTACTCCACTATTTAAATACCCTTCCATCTAACCCTACCCTCACTAAAACCCCCACCCTACTACATTATTTTAATCTATGTATTCCTACTTCAGGCCAACAGTCTGAAAGGATGGGACACCACCACTCAACACACCCTGTAACTCTTCTGATGTCAAGTCTCGCACATCCAAAAACCTCTCTGCAGCTGCCACCACAACATCTATTTTCTGCGACTTACATTCCATCCCTGAAGTACAGTTGATAAATATTGCTATAAATGCTAAAAATCCAATCTTACTGAAACATATATCACTTGTTGGTTTATCCCTCTGTACTGGTACAGATCTACTACTCCCACCACTCCTCTCAGGATCCCTCCCCCTTGACCCATCTTCCTCTACTTTCTTCCCTGCCTCAGCATATGACAACTTCTGCACTACTCTAACCCTGGAAACCTCAACCTGCCTCAGCATATGACAACTTCTGCACTACTATAAACCTGGAAACCTCAACCTGCCTCAGCATATGACAACTTCTGCACTACTCTAACCCTGGAAACCTCAACCTGCCTCAGTCGCACCGGACATTTCTGATCCCCAGCCCCCTGGGCACCCCTGCAATTAACACATACCATTACTTTCCCCCAATTGCTACACATTCCTTTGTCTCATGCCCTTCTGCACACTTTTCACACCTAGGAACCTCCCTCCTACACACTGCTGCCACATGCCCATAAGCTTGACACCTGTAACATCGTAATGTATTAGGCACAAAAGCTTGTACAGGATAACGTATACACTACCAGTCAAAAGTTTAGACACACCTACTCATTCAAGGGTTTTTCTTTATTTTTACTATTTTTTTTACATTGTAGAATAATAGTGAAGACATCAAAACTATGAAATAACACATATGGAACCATATAGTAACCAAAAAAGTGTTAAACAAATCAAAATATTTGTTATATTTGAGATTCTTCAAATAGCCACATTTTGCCTTGATGACAAGCCCTTTGCCTAGGCTTGGATTCATTTAAAAATGCACAGATCTGAATTCACATTATTTTCTCAAATCATTCATCCATCCTTCAGTAAAAAGAAAAACATATGGCTTGAATAAATACATAGTAAAAAATACTTCATGTTTTTTTAGTGCACTACTTGCATGTTAGCTTCCCTGTGTGATGCGAGACAGTTGTCAAAGCTGCCAGTAGAGGGTGCTGTTGTAGTTGTCAAAGCTGCCAGGAGTGGGTGCTGTTGTATACTGTGCAATAGAATGTAGTTCTGCTCAGTGGTTATACAGTAGAGCAGACTATTTTCTGGCTCCTATAACATGTAGAGATTCTTCCTGAGTGTGTGTCTCAGATTAATGTTGTATCTGGCTCCTGGATTCCTTCTGTTGTGGTTGAAGATCACCCCATTCATCTCTGTATGGACACCCACTAGATGGGTTCTCCTGTAAGAAAAGCAAAGGAACCGTTAAGTTCATGATTACACTATGGGCATTACTTTATTCAATGCAATACAAGCACATTTGAAATGTAATCTTTTATGCTTTTTTTGTCCAAATATTGTACCATTAAACATACTGCAAAAACAGAAGGCTGAAACCATAGAGATATTTTCAACCAGTTTTGCTCACTGGGCTGGAACAACAGGATGGCTCCTGTTCAATATCTCTGGGCTGAAACATCTCTGTTTTCCTGTTCAATACCTCTGGCTGAAACATCTCTGTTTTCCTGTTCAATACCTCTGGCTGAAACATCTACCATGTTCTAGTTAGTACCTCCTCTGCCCTCTCAGAACCGCCTCTCTCAGGGCCTGCAGGTAGACAGACTGGTGGTGCTTCTCATCCAGCTGGCCCTCATCTGTCCAACAGTGGCTCCAGAAGACGTCTGCGTCGGTGGGGACTGACTCCACGCTGGGATACCCCTCACCCCCATCTGTCTCCACACTGAGAGGTTCCCCACCCCCGTCTGTCTCCAGATCCTCCTCCCTGTGAGCAAGGTGTCCCGTGGGCCTGGAGGAGCAGTCCTGGGGGTCTGACACGCTATAGGTCTGGATGAAGAACAGTTTGGGCTTGCCAGCTAGCCTGGGACAGCAGTCAGGGGTGAAGAGGTGTCGGACGGTGTCCAGACGCAGCCCGAGCCTGTCAAATAAAATGTACAAGAATTATAATAAGATATGCCATTTAGCAGACGCTTTTATCCAAAATTACTTACAGTCATGTGTGCATGAATTATTTCGTATGGGTGGCCCCAGTGGGAATCAAACCCACAACCCTGGTGTTGCAAGTCCCATGCCCTACCTGTGGGAGTCTGTAGCCAGCAGGTCGGTGGCAGTACCACGGCTGATGATGCAGCAGGCGAAGGCATCAACATCCTGGTTCTCCCTCTGTTGGGCAGCCTGCCTGAGGAGAGACAGGGTATCCCCCACACCCAGCCACTTAACCAGGGTCACCTTGAAGTGGAGCCAGCTGAACATCTCCTCCAACATGTCTGGAGGGAAGAAGAACATCATCACTGTTACTGACACAAATCATCACTGTTACTGACACACATCATCCCTGTTACTGACACACATCATCACTGTTACTGACACACATCATCACTGTTACTGACACACATCATCACTGTTACTGACACACATCATCACTGTTACTGACACACATCATCACTGTTACTGACACACATCATCACTGTTACTGACACACATCATCAGTGTTACTGACACACATCATCACTGTTACTGACACACATCATCACTGTTACTGACACACATCTTCACTGTTACTGACACACATCATCACTGTTACTGACACACATCATCACTGTTACTGACACACATCTTCACTGTTACTGACACACATCATCCCTGTTACTGACACACATCATCACTGTTACTGACACACATCTTCACTGTTACTGACACACATCATCACTGTTACTGACACACATCATCACTGTTACTGACACACATCATCACTGTTACTGACACACATCATCACTGTTACTGACACACATCATCACTGTTACTGACACACATCATCACTGTTACTGACACACATCATCACTGTTACTGACACACATCATCCCTGTTACTGACACACATCATCACTGTTACTGACACACATCATCACTGTTACTGACACACATCATCACTGTTACTGACACACATCATCACTGTTACTGACACACATCATCACTGTTACTGACACACATATGTTACTGACACACATCATCACTGTTACTGACACACATCATCACTGTTACTGACACACATCATCACTGTTACTGACACACATCATCACTGTTACTGACACACATCATCACTGTTACTGACACACATCATCACTGTTACTGACACACATCATCACTGTTACTGACACACATCTTCACTGTTACTGACACACATCATCACTGTTACTGACACACATCATCACTGTTACTGACACACATCATCACTGTTACTGACACACATCATCACTGTTACTGACACACATCATCACTGTTACTGACACACATCATCACTGTTACTGACACACATCATCACTGTTACTGACACACATCATCCCTGTTACTGACACACATCATCCCTGTTACTGACACACATCATCACTGTTACTGACACACATCATCACTGTTACTGACACACATCATCACTGTTACTGACACACATCATCACTGTTACTGACACACATCATCACTGTTACTGACACACATCATCACTGTTACTGACACACATCATCACTGTTACTGACACACATCATCACTGTTACTGACACACATCATCCCTGTTACTGACACACATCATCACTGTTACTGACACACATCATCACTGTTACTGACACACATCTTCAGTGTTACTGACACACATCATCACTTCTGTGTATTAATGGACCTAACCTCTGATCACAAGTGGAGTGAGTGATGTATCACGCTGTCAATGCAGATCACAGACAGCATGTACCATCTGTCTCTACAGTAGACCCAGCATGTACCATCTGTCTCTACACTAGACCCAGTATGTACCATCTGTCTCTACACTAGACCCAGTATGTACCATCTGTCTCTACACTAGACCCAGCATGTACCATCTGTCTCTACACTAGACCCAGTATGTACCATCTGTCTCTACACTAGACCCAGTATGTACCATCTGTCTCTACACTAGACCCAGTATGTACCATCTGTCTCTACACTAGACCCAGCATGTACCATCTGTCTCTACACTAGACCCAGTATGTACCATCTGTCTCTACACTAGACCCAGTATGTACCATCTGTCTCTACACTAGACCCAGCATGTACCATCTGTCTCTACACTAGACCCAGTATGTACCATCTGTCTCTACACTAGACCCAGTATGTACCATCTGTCTCTACACTAGACCCAGCATGTACCATCTGTCTCTACACTAGACCCAGTATGTACCATCTGTCTCTACACTAGACCCAGTATGTACCATCTGTCTCTACACTAGACCCAGTATGTACCATCTGTCTCTACACTAGACCCAGTATGTACCATCTGTCTCTACACTAGACCCAGCATGTACCATCTGTCTCTACACTAGACCCAGCATGTACCATCTGTCTCTACACTAGACCCAGCATGTACCATCTGTCTCTACACTAGACCCAGTATGTACCATCTGTCTCTACACTAGACCCAGTATGTACCATCTGTCTCTACACTAGACCCAGCATGTACCATCTGTCTCTACACTAGACCCAGTATGTACCATCTGTCTCTACACTAGACCCAGTATGTACCATCTGTCTCTACACTAGACCCAGTATGTACCATCTGTCTCTACACTAGACCCAGTATGTACCATCTGTCTCTACACTAGACCCAGTATGTACCATCTGTCTCTACACTAGACCCAGCATGTACCATCTGTCTCTACACTAGACCCAGCATGTACCATCTGTCTCTACACTAGACCCAGCATGTACCATCTGTCTCTACACTAGACCCAGCATGTACCATCTGTCTATACACTAGACCCAGCATGTACCATCTGTCTCTACACTAGACCCAGTATGTACCATCTGTCTCTACACTAGACCCAGTATGTACCATCTGTCTCTACACTAGACCCAGTATGTACCATCTGTCTCTACACTAGACCCAGCATGTACCATCTGTCTATACACTAGACCCAGCATGTACCATCTGTCTCTACACTAGACCCAGCATGTACCATCTGTCTGTACAGTAGACCCAGCATGTACCATCTGTCTCTACACTAGACCCAGCATGTACCATCTGTCTCTACACTAGACCCAGTATGTACCATCTGTCTCTACACTAGACCCAGTATGTACCATCTGTCTCTACACTAGACCCAGCATGTACCATCTGTCTGTACAGTAGACCCAGTATGTACCATCTGTCTATACACTAGACCCAGCATGTACCATCTGTCTCTACACTAGACCCAGCATGTACCATCTGTCTGTACAGTAGACCCAGCATG
The DNA here is from genome assembly GCF_020615455.1 of Coregonus clupeaformis. Lineage (NCBI taxonomy): Eukaryota > Metazoa > Chordata > Actinopteri > Salmoniformes > Salmonidae > Coregonus > Coregonus clupeaformis. Next base: position 7,502,265 of record NC_059231.1, read on the forward strand.
TACCATCTGTCTCTACAGTAGACCCAGCATGTACCATCTGTCTCTACACTAGACCCAGCATGTACCATCTGTCTCTACACTAGACCCAGTATGTACCATCTGTCTCTACACTAGACCCAGCATGTACCATCTGTCTCTACACTAGACCCAGTATGTACCATCTGTCTCTACAGTAGACCCAGCATGTACCATCTGTCTCTACACTAGACCCAGCATGTACCATCTGTCTCTACACTAGACCCAGTATGTACCATCTGTCTCTACACTAGACCCAGTATGTACCATCTGTCTCTACACTAGACCCAGCATGTACCATCTGTCTCTACACTAGACCCAGTATGTACCATCTGTCTCTACACTAGACCCAGTATGTACCATCTGTCTCTACACTAGACCCATTATGTACCATCTGTCTCTACACTAGACCCAGTATGTACCATCTGTCTCTACACTAGACCCAGCATGTACCATCTGTCTCTACACTAGACCCAGTATGTACCATCTGTCTCTACACTAGACCCAGCATGTACCATCTGTCTCTACACTAGACCCAGTATGTACCATCTGTCTCTACACTAGACCCAGTATGTACCATCTGTCTCTACACTAGACCCAGCATGTACCATCTGTCTCTACACTAGACCCAGTATGTACCATCTGTCTCTACACTAGACCCAGCATGTACCATCTGTCTCTACACTAGACCCAGTATGTACCATCTGTCTCTACACTAGACCCAGTATGTACCATCTGTCTCTACACTAGACCCAGCATGTACCATCTGTCTCTACACTAGACCCAGTATGTACCATCTGTCTCTACACTAGACCCAGCATGTACCATCTGTCTCTACACTAGACCCAGCATGTACCATCTGTCTCTACACTAGACCCAGCATGTACCATCTGTCTCTACACTAGACCCAGCATGTACCATCTGTCTCTACAGTAGACCCAGTATGTACCATCTGTCTCTACACTAGACCCAGTATGTACCATCTGTCTCTACACTAGACCCAGTATGTACCATCTGTCTCTACAGTAGACCCAGCATGTGGACTCTCACCTCCATCACTGCCAACACAGTCTATGATGAGACATTCACCCCGGGGGTCTGACTGCAGCCTGTACTCCTCCACTGGGCTCTACGGAACAGAGGGGCAGGCACAGTATTGGAAATGCAGCATGTATGTAAAGTCAGCGTCCCAAATGGCCCCCTATTCCCTATATAGTGCACTACTTTAGACCAGAGAATGGCACCCTATTCCCTATATAGTGCACTACTTTAGACCAGAGAATGGCACCCTATTCCCTATATAGTGCACTACTTTAGACCAGAGAATGGCACCTATTCCTATAGTGCACTACTTTAGACCAGAGAATGGCACCCTATTCCCTATATAGTGCACTACTTTAGACCAGAGAATGGCACCCTATTCCCTATATAGTGCACTACTTTAGACCAGAGAATGGCACCCTATTCCCTATATAGTGCACTACTTTTAACCAGAGCCCTCTGGGCCCTAGTATATGGTATATATAATATATATAGTCCCTCTGGGCCCTAGTATATGGTATATATAATATATATAGTCCCTCTGGGCCCTAGTATATGGTATATATAATATATATAGTCCCTCTGGGCCCTAGTATATGGTATATATAATATATATAGTCCCTCTGGGCCCTAGTATATGGTATATATAATATATATAGTCCCTCTGGGCCCTAGTATATGGTATATATAATATATATAGTCCCTCTGGGCCCTAGTATATGGTATATATAATATATATAGTCCCTCTGGGCCCAGCTCTAAAGCAGTGCACTATATAGGGAATAGGGTGCCATTCTCTGGTCTAAAGTAGTGCACTATATAGGGAATAGGGTGCCATTCTCTAGTCTAAAGTAGTGCACTATATAGGGAATAGGTACCATTCTCTGGTCTAAAGTAGTGCACTATATAGGGAATAGGTACCATTCTCTGGTCTAAAGTAGTGCACTATAGAGGGAATAGGTACCATTCTCTGGTCTAAAGTAGTGCACTATATAAGGAATAGGTACCATTCTCTGGTCTAAAGTAGTGCACTAAATAGGGAATAGGGGTACCATTCTCTGGTCTAAAGTAGTACACTATATAGGGAATAGGGTGCCATTCTCTAGTCTAAAGTAGTGCACTATATAGGGAATAGGGTACCATTCTCTGGTCTAAAGTAGTGCACTATATAAGGAATAGGGTACCATTCTCTGGTCTAAAGTAGTGCACTAAATAGGGAATAGGGTACCATTCTCTGGTCTAAAGTAGTGTACTATATAGGGAATAGGGTACCATTCTCTGGTCTAAAGTAGTGCACTATATAAGGAATAGGGTACCATTCTCTGGTCTAAAGTAGTGCACTATATAGGGAATAGGGTGCCATTCTCTGGTCTAAAGTAGTGCACTATATAAGGAATAGGGTACCATTCTCTGGTCTAAAGTAGTGCACTATATAGGGAATAGGGTGCCATTCTCTAGTCTAAAGTAGTGCACTATATAGGGAATAGGGTACCATTCTCTGGTCTAAAGTAGTGCACTATATAAGGAATAGGGTACCATTCTCTGGTCTAAAGTAGTGCACTAAATAGGGAATAGGGTACCATTCTCTGGTCTAAAGTAGTGTACTATATAGGGAATAGGGTACCATTCTCTGGTCTAAAGTAGTGCACTATATAGGGAATAGGGTGCCATTCTCTGGTCTAAAGTAGTGCACTAAATAGGGAATAGGGTACCATTCTCTGGTCTAAAGTAGTACACTATATAGGGAATAGGGTGCCATTCTCTAGTCTAAAGTAGTGCACTTTATAGGGAATAGGGTACCATTCTCTGGTCTAAAGTAGTGCACTATATAAGGAATAGGGTACCATTCTCTGGTCTAAAGTAGTGCACTAAATAGGGAATAGGGTACCATTCTCTGGTCTAAAGTAGTGTACTATATAGGGAATAGGGTACCATTCTCTGGTCTAAAGTAGTGCACTATATAAGGAATAGGGTACCATTCTCTGGTCTAAAGTAGTGCACTATATAGGGAATAGGGTGCCATTCTCTGGTCTAAAGTAGTGCACTATATAAGGAATAGGGTACCATTCTCTGGTCTAAAGTAGTGCACTATATAAGGAATAGGGTACCATTCTCTGGTCTAAAGTAGTGCACTATATAAGGAATAGTGTACCATTCTCTGGTCTAAAGTAGTGCACTATATAGGGAATAGGGTGCCATTCTCTGGTCTAAAGTAGTGCACTATATAGGGAATAGGGTGCCATTTGGGATGCAATGTACGTGTGTGCATGTTACACACTAAAAGAAAACCATGGGCACATAATTAAACAACATTTATGAGAATTTCACCCCCCAAAAATACAGTATGTACAGTTGAAGTCGGAAGTTTACATACAGGTTGGAGTCATTAAAACTAATTTTTTTAACCACTCCACAAATTTCTTGTTAGCAAACTATAGTTTTGGCAAGTCGGTTAGGACATCTACTTTGTGCATGACACAAGTTATTTTTCCAACAATTGTTTACAGACAGATTATTTCACTTATAATTCACTGTATCACAATTCCAGTGGGTCAGAAGTTTACATACACTAAGTTGACTGTGCCTTTAAACAGCTTGGAAAATTCCAGAAAATGATGTCATGGCTTTAGAAGCTTCTGATAGGCTAATTGACAATTTGAGTCAATTGGAGGTGTACCTGTGGATGTATTTCAAGGCCTAGCTTCAAACTCAGTGCCTCTTTGCTTGACATCATGGGAAATCAAAAGAAATCAGCCACGACCTCAGAAAAAGAATTGTAGACCTCCACAAGTCTGGTTCATCCTTGGGAGCAATTTCCAAACGCCTGAAGGTACCACGTTCATCTGTACAAACAATAGTATGCAAGTATAAACACCATGGGACCACGCAGCCGTCATACCGCTCAGGAAGGAGACGTGTTCTGTCTCCTAGAAATTAACGTACTTTGGTGCGAAAAGTGCAAATCAATCACAGAACAACAGCAAAGGACCTTGTGAAGATGCTGGAGGAAACAGGTACAAAAGTATCTATATCCACAGTAAAACAAGTCCTATATCGACATAACCTGCAAGGCCGCTCAGCAAGGAAGAAGCCACTGCTCCAAAACCACCATAGAAAAGCCAGACTACGGTTTGCAACTGCACATGGGGACAACGATCTTACTTTTTGGAGAAATGTCCTCTGGTCTGATTAAACAAAAATAGAACTGTTTGGCCATAATTACCATCGTTATGTTTGAAGGAAAAAGAGGGTGGCTTGCAAGCCGAAGAACACCATCCCAACCGTGAAGCACAGGGGTGGCAGCATCATGCTCTGGGGGTGCTTTGCTGCAGGAGGGACTGGTGCACTTCACAAAATAGATGGTATCATGAGGAAGGAAAATTATGTGGATATATTGAAGCAACATCTCAAGACATCAGTCAGGAAGTTAAAGCTTGGTCGCAAATGGGTCTTCCAAATGGACAATGACCCCAAGCATACTTCCAAAGTTGTGGCAAAATGGCTTAAGGACAACAAAGTCAAGGTATTGGAGTCAATCACAAAGCCCTGACCTCAATCCTATAGACAATTTGTGGGCAGAACTGAAAAAGCGTGTGCGAGCAAGGAGGCCTACAAACCTGACTCAGTTACACCAGCTCTGTCAGGAGGAATGGGCCAAAATTCACCCAACTTATTGTGGGAAGCTTGTGGAAGGCTACCCGAAACGTTTGACCCAAGTTAAACAATTTAAAGGCAATGCTACCAAATACTAATTGAGTGTATGTAAACTTCTGACCCACTGGGAATGTGATGAAAGAAATAAAAGCTGAAATAAATCATTCTCTCTACTATTATTCTGACATTTCACATTCTTAAAATAAAGTGGTGATCCTAACTGACCTAAGACAGGGAATTTTTACTAGGATTAAATGTCAGGAATTGTGAAAAACTGAGTTTAAATGTATTTGGCTAAGGTGTATGTAAACTTCCGACTTCAACTGTATATTACCTGGTAGAACACTATGTATATTACCTGGTAGAACACTATGTATATTACCTGGTAGGACAGTATGTATATTACCTGGTAGAACACTATGTATATTACCTGGTAGAACACTATGTATATTACCTGGTAGAACAGTATGTATATTACCTGGTAGGACACTATGTATATTACCTGGTAGAACACTATGTATATTACCTGGTAGAACACTATGTATATTACCTGGTAGGACACTATGTATATTACCTGGTAGAACACTATGTATATTACCTGGTAGAACACTATGTATATTACCTGGTAGGACACTATGTATATTACCTGGTAGGACACTATGTATATTACCTGGTAGAACACTATGTATATTACCTGGTAGGACAGTATGTATATTACCTGGTAGGACAGTATGTATATTACCTGGTAGGACACTATGTATATTACCTGGTAGAACAGTATGTATATTACCTGGTAGGACACTATGTATATTACCTGGTAGGACACTATGTATATTACCTGGTAGAACACTATGTATATTACCTGGTAGAACACTATGTATATTACCTGGTAGAACACTATGTATATTACCTGGTAGGACAGTATGTATATTACCTGGTAGGACAGTATGTATATTACCTGGTAGAACACTATGTATATTACCTGGTAGAACACTATGTATATTACCTGGTAGAACACTATGTATATTACCTGGTAGGACACTATGTATATTACCTGGTAGGACAGTATGTATATTACCTGGTAGAACACTATGTATATTACCTGGTAGAACACTATGTATATTACCTGGTAGAACAGTATGTATATTACCTGGTAGGACACTATGTATATTACCTGGTAGAACACTATGTATATTACCTGGTAGAACACTATGTATATTACCTGGTAGAACACTATGTATATTACCTGGTAGGACAGTATGTATATTACCTGGTAGGACACTATGTATATTACCTGGTAGGACACTATGTATATTACCTGGTAGAACACTATGTATATTACCTGGTAGAACACTATGTATATTACCTGGTAGAACACTATGTATATTACCTGGTAGGACAGTATGTATATTACCTGGTAGAACACTATGTATATTACCTGGTAGAACACTATGTATATTACCTGGTAGAACAGTATGTATATTACCTGGTAGGACACTATGTATATTACCTGGTAGAACACTATGTATATTACCTGGTAGAACACTATGTATATTACCTGGTAGGACACTATGTATATTACCTGGTAGAACACTATGTATATTACCTGGTAGAACACTATGTATATTACCTGGTAGGACACTATGTATATTACCTGGTAGGACACTATGTATATTACCTGGTAGAACACTATGTATATTACCTGGTAGGACAGTATGTATATTACCTGGTAGAACACTATGTATATTACCTGGTAGAACACTATGTATATTACCTGGTAGAACAGTATGTATATTACCTGGTAGGACACTATGTATATTACCTGGTAGAACACTATGTATATTACCTGGTAGAACACTATGTATATTACCTGGTAGGACACTATGTATATTACCTGGTAGAACACTATGTATATTACCTGGTAGAACACTATGTATATTACCTGGTAGGACACTATGTATATTACCTGGTAGGACACTATGTATATTACCTGGTAGAACACTATGTATATTACCTGGTAGGACAGTATGTATATTACCTGGTAGGACAGTATGTATATTACCTGGTAGGACACTATGTATATTACCTGGTAGAACAGTATGTATATTACCTGGTAGGACACTATGTATATTACCTGGTAGGACACTATGTATATTACCTGGTAGAACACTATGTATATTACCTGGTAGAACACTATGTATATTACCTGGTAGAACACTATGTATATTACCTGGTAGGACAGTATGTATATTACCTGGTAGGACAGTATGTATATTACCTGGTAGAACACTATGTATATTACCTGGTAGAACACTATGTATATTACCTGGTAGAACACTATGTATATTACCTGGTAGGACACTATGTATATTACCTGGTAGGACAGTATGTATATTACCTGGTAGAACACTATGTATATTACCTGGTAGAACACTATGTATATTACCTGGTAGAACAGTATGTATATTACCTGGTAGGACACTATGTATATTACCTGGTAGAACACTATGTATATTACCTGGTAGAACACTATGTATATTACCTGGTAGAACACTATGTATATTACCTGGTAGGACAGTATGTATATTACCTGGTAGGACACTATGTATATTACCTGGTAGGACACTATGTATATTACCTGGTAGAACACTATGTATATTACCTGGTAGAACACTATGTATATTACCTGGTAGAACACTATGTATATTACCTGGTAGGACAGTATGTATATTACCTGGTAGAACACTATGTATATTACCTGGTAGAACACTATGTATATTACCTGGTAGAACAGTATGTATATTACCTGGTAGGACACTATGTATATTACCTGGTAGAACACTATGTATATTACCTGGTAGAACACTATGTATATTACCTGGTAGGACACTATGTATATTACCTGGTAGAACACTATGTATATTACCTGGTAGAACACTATGTATATTACCTGGTAGGACACTATGTATATTACCTGGTAGGACACTATGTATATTACCTGGTAGAACACTATGTATATTACCTGGTAGGACAGTATGTATATTACCTGGTAGGACAGTATGTATATTACCTGGTAGGACACTATGTATATTACCTGGTAGAACAGTATGTATATTACCTGGTAGGACACTATGTATATTACCTGGTAGGACACTATGTATATTACCTGGTAGAACACTATGTATATTACCTGGTAGAACACTATGTATATTACCTGGTAGAACACTATGTATATTACCTGGTAGGACAGTATGTATATTACCTGGTAGGACAGTATGTATATTACCTGGTAGAACACTATGTATATTACCTGGTAGAACACTATGTATATTACCTGGTAGAACACTATGTATATTACCTGGTAGGACACTATGTATATTACCTGGTAGGACAGTATGTATATTACCTGGTAGAACACTATGTATATTACCTGGTAGAACACTATGTATATTACCTGGTAGAACAGTATGTATATTACCTGGTAGGACACTATGTATATTACCTGGTAGAACACTATGTATATTACCTGGTAGAACACTATGTATATTACCTGGTAGAACACTATGTATATTACCTGGTAGGACAGTATGTATATTACCTGGTAGGACACTATGTATATTACCTGGTAGGACACTATGTATATTACCTGGTAGAACACTATGTATATTACCTGGTAGAACACTATGTATATTACCTGGTAGAACACTATGTATATTACCTGGTAGAACACTATGTATATTACCTGGTAGAACACTATGTATATTACCTGGTAGGACACTATGTATATTACCTGGTAGAACACTATGTATATTACCTGGTAGAACACTATGTATATTACCTGGTAGGACAGTATGTATATTACCTGGTAGGACAGTATGTATATTACCTGGTAGGACACTATGTATATTACCTGGTAGGACACTATGTATATTACCTGGTAGGACAGTATGTATATTACCTGGTAGAACAGTATGTATATTACCTGGTAGAACACTATGTATATTACCTGGTAGGACACTATGTATATTACCTGGTAGGACAGTATGTATATTACCTGGTAGAACACTATGTATATTACCTGGTAGGACAGTATGTATATTACCTGGTAGGACAGTATGTATATTACCTGGTAGGACAGTATGTATATTACCTGGTAGAACACTATGTATATTACCTGGTAGGACAGTATGTATATTACCTGGTAGAACAGTATGTATATTACCTGGTAGAACACTATGTATATTACCTGGTAGGACAGTATGTATATTACCTGGTAGGACAGTATGTATATTACCTGGTAGGACAGTATGTATATTACCTGGTAGGACAGTATGTATATTACCTGGTAGAACACTATGTATATTACCTGGTAGAACACTATGTATATTACCTGGTAGGACAGTATGTATATTACCTGGTAGGACAGTATGTATATTACCTGGTAGGACACTATGTATATTACCTGGTAGGACACTATGTATATTACCTGGTAGGACAGCCTTCTTCTTTCAGGCTCTGCAATGTTTTCGTTCTCTGGAGCTGAAATGACAGAATGACAGCTGCTTTCTACAGAGGATATCATTTTTTAATTAACGCTAATCATGATAAACAGTTGCTAATTGAAGGAAACCTCTCCTGAGGAATGAAAGTAACTTACTGTTCTGTGTGGACTGCTCCTGTCTTGAATGGCATGCTATAGGGAAGGCAGTGGGCATGGGATTGGACTGAGAGGCAGAAATCACTGTTAGAGAAACATCTAACCTTTACAGAAAGCTGTGGTAGAGAGGAGGGGAGTTTTCCCTGCCTCACAAGGAGGTAGTGTAGTGATGCACTCACTGGAGTCCTGGTCCACTGCTGCTGGACTAGGTGAGTCATCACCACTGGTCTATGTTGTGGCTGGACCAGGTGAGTCATCACCACTGGTCTATGTTGTGGCTGGACCAGGTGAGTCATCACCACTGGTCTATGTTGTGGCTGGACCAGGTGAGTCATCACCACTGGTCTATGTTGTGGTGTTCCAACTACAACAAGGTGCACAGGAAGAAGTATTTCCAAACAGGATGTAACAGAAGTGGTTCAGATTGAGAACAGGGGCCATATTACTATCAAGCATCTCAGAGTAGTAGTTCTGATTTACAGTGCATTCGGAAAGTATTCAGACCCCCTTGACTTTTTCCACATTTTGTTACGTTACAGCCTTATTCTAAAATGGATTACATTGTTTTCCACCTCATCAATCTACACACAATAATAATAATGACAAAGCAAAAACAGGTTAGAAATTGTAGCATTTTTATTTGTTTTTATACTGAAAAAATCACATTTACAGAAGTATTAAGACCCTTTACTCAGTACTTTGTTGAAGCACCTTTGGCAGCGATTACAGCCTTGAGTCTTCTTGGGTATGAAGCTACAAGCTTGGCACACCTGTATTTGGGGAGTTTCTCCCATTCTTCTCTGCAGATCCACTCAAGCTCTATCAGGTTGGATGGGGAGCGTCGCTGCACAGCTATTTTCAGGTCTCTCCAGAGATGTTCGATCGGGTTCAAGTCCGGGCACTGGCTGGGTCACTCAAGGACATTCAGAGACTTGTCCCGAAGCCACTCATGCGTTGTCTTGGCTGTGTGCTAAGGGTCGTTGTCCTGCTGGAAGGTGAACCTTCGCCCCAGTCTGAGGTCCTGAGCGCTCTGGAGCAGGTTTTCATCAAGGATCTCTCTGTACTTTGCTCCGTTCATCTTTCCCTTGATCCTGACTAGTCTCCCAGTCCCTGTCACTGAAAAACATCCCCACGGTATGATGCTGCCACAACCATGCTTCACTGTAGGGATGGTGCCAGGTTTCCTCCAGACGTGACACTTGGCATTCAGACCAAAGATTTCAATATTGGTTTCATCAGACCAGAGAATCTTGTTTCTTATGGTCTGAGAGTCCTTTAGGTGCCTTTTTTCAAACTTCAAGCGGGCTGTCATGTGCCTTTTATTGAGGAGTTGCTTCTGTCTGGCCACTCTACCATAAAGGCCTGATTGGTGGAGTGCTGCAGAGATGGTTGTCCTTCTGGAAGGTTCTCCCATTTCCACAGAGGATGGAACTCTGAAGCTCTGTCAGACTGGTTCTTGGTCACCTCCCTGACCAAGGCCCTTCTCCCCCGATTGCTCAGTTTGGCCGGGCAGCCAGCTCTAGGAAGAGTCTTGGTGGTTCCAAACTTCTTCCATTTAAGAATGATGGAGGCCACTGTGTTCTTGGGGAACTTCAATGCTGCAGAAATGTTTTGGTACCCTTCCCCAGTTCTGTGCCTCAACACAATCCTGTCTCAGAGCTCTACGGACAATTCCTTCGACCTCATGGCTTGGTTTTTGCTCTGACATGCACTGTCAACTGTGGGACCTTATATAGACAGGTGTGTGCCTTTCCAAATCATGTCCAATCAATTGAATTTACCACAGGGTCTAAAAACATTTCTTTTTTGTGCAAACATTTTTAAAAACCTGTTTTCGCTTTGTCATTATGGGGTATTGGGTCGTTATGGGGTATTGGGTCATTATGGGGTATTGGGTCGTTATGGGGTATTGGGTCGTTATGGGGTATTGGGTCGTTATGGGGTATTGGGTCCTTATGGGGTATTGGGTCATTATGGGGTATTGGGTCATTATGGGGTATTGGGTCATTATGGGGTATTGGGTCATTATGGGGTATTGGGTCATTATGGGGTATTGGGTCGTTATGGGGTATTGGGTCGTTATGGGGTATTGGGTCATTATGGGGTATTGGGTCATTATGGGGTATTGGGTCATTATGGGGTATTGGGTCATTATGGGGTATTGGGTCATTATGGGGTATTGTGTGTAGATTGATGAGGCTGTAACGTAACAAAATGTGGAAAAAGTCAAAGGGTCTGAATACTTTCCGAATGCACTGTAGGATCCATTTAGCCTCTTAGATCACAATGAATGAGATTATGTGGACAGGGGGATCCTAGATCAGCACTCCTAATCTGAGAGGCTTGATACACACGGCCCCAGATCCTCCAGAGTGCCAAGGTGGGCCCTTTCCTAATTATCACCTGATGTCAGGTTCTGGTACCCTTTGACCTTCCTGGCCAGGTCAACCCTGCTGATGTCCTTCAGACATTGTTCTATCAGCTCCACTCTCTCAGACGACACTCTGTCCAGCTTCTCCAGTTCAACTATGACGTCCAGGAAACTCTGTCACACAGAGAGAGGAGATGAAATGGTTCAATGGTTAAGAAACATTACAGAACATCTGTTTCTGTATCTTCTGGACAGAGACTGATTATGAACGCCTATTGTTGTTGTACCTGTCTAATTGTTGTCATGTCTTACTTCAGCTATATCCTGTTGTTGTCATGTCTTACTTAAGTAATATAAAATTGTTGTCATGTCTTAAGTAATATCATATTGTTGTCATGTCTTACTTAAGTAACATCATATTGTAGTCATGTCTTACTTAAGCAATATCCTATTGTTGTCACGTTTTACTTAAGTAATATCCTAATGTTGTCAAGTCTTACTTAAGTAATATCCTATTGTTGTCAAGTCTTACTTAAGTAATGTCCTATTGTTCTCATGTCTTGCTTAAGTAATATCATATTGTTGTCATGTCTTACTGTCACGATCGTCTAATGAGGGAGACCAAGGCGCAGCGTTGCGAGCGAACATATTTACTTTAATAGTAAAGCACCACACTCAAAATACAAAACAATAAAACAACGAATGCGTGACGTCTATGGTACAACACAAAACCACACGAACAAAATCCCACAACCCGAAAGAAAAACAGACAGATTAAATATGGCTCCCAATCAGAGACAACCAGCCGACAGCTGACACTCGTTTGCCTCTGATTGGGAGTCACACCGGCAAACATAGAAATAAACAAACTAGAACACCCACCAGAGAAACAGAAAACATAGAATGAACACACCCTGGCTCAACATATTGAGTCCCCGAGCCAGGGTGTGACAGTACCCCCCCCTAAAGGCGCGGACTGCGACCGCGCCTAAATCGAGCGAAAACAGGGGAGGGCTGGGTGGGCATTCTCTCGGCGGCGGCTCCGGCTCTGAGCTAGATCCCCACTTCCTCTCCAACCCCCCCCAAGTACCCCTGGTCCTGTCTAGCCCCGCTGGCCGGAGCCGGACTGACGACACGCACCCCTGGCCTGGTGCGTGGAACAGGAACGGATCGGACCGGGCTGACGATACACACCCCTGGCTTGGTGCGTGGAGCAGGAATGGACCGGAATGGGCTGGCGACGCGCACCACAGACTTGGTGCGGAGAGCAGGAACGCAGCCGGACAGGGCTGATGACTCGCATCCCTGGCTTGGTGCGAGTAGCAGGAACGGGCTGGACCAGGCTGACGACTCGTACCCCTGGCTTGAGTGCGAGTAGCAGGAACGGGTTGGACCAGGCTGGCGACTCGCACCCCTGGCTTGGTGCGAGTAGCAGGAACGGTTGGACCAGGCTGGCGACTCGCACTCCTGGCTTGGGTGCGAGTGGCAGGAACAGGCTGGACCAGGCTGGCGACTCGCACCCCTGGTTTTGTGCGTGGAGCAGGGACAGGCCGGGCTGGGCTGGCGACGCACCCCGTAGGCTTTGTGCGTGGAGCAGGGACAGGCCGGGCTGGGCTGGCGACGCACACCGTAGGCTTTATGCGAGAAGCTTGGATGGGCCGGACTGGGCTGGCGACGCGCACCACAGACTCGGTGCGGAGCGCAGGAATGGGCCGGGCTGGGCTGTCGACGCACACCGTAGGTTTGGTGCGGGGAGCAGGAATAGACCGGACCGTACTGGGGACACACACCACTGGCTCTACACCGGGATCTGGAACGGGCCGGACCGGACTGGCAACACACGCCAGTACCTCTCGCCGTGCCTCTACACCTTCCATCCCCTCTTCTACCAGTGGCCCCCGTAACCTGGCGGCCTCCTCTGCAACCCCGCTGGACCGCTCCATAGCGGCCTCCTGCTGCCCCGACGTCGTGAGCCCCCCCCTAAAAATTTTCTGGGGGTCTCTCCTCCCTGTGGACCAGGCCTCCAACATTCTCTCCCACCTCTCGCTCCTCTGTCTCCAACCCTCTTCACTCAGCTCCTCAATGGGCTTGACCCAGTCGAAGCTGCCACGGAGATCTATAAGCGATGGCTCCTGGACACGCTGCTTGGTCTGGTCTTGGTGGGATTTTCTGTCACGATCGTCTAATGAGGGAGACCAAGGCGCAGCGTTGCGAGCGAACATATTTACTTTAATAGTAAAGCACCACACTCAAAATACAAAACAATAAAACAACGAATGCGTGACGTCTATGGTACAACACAAAACCACACGAACAAAATCCCACAACCCGAAAGAAAAACAGACAGATTAAATATGGCTCCCAATCAGAGACAACCAGCCGACAGCTGACACTCGTTTGCCTCTGATTGGGAGTCACACCGGCAAACATAGAAATAAACAAACTAGAACACCCACCAGAGAAACAGAAAACATAGAATGAACACACCCTGGCTCAACATATTGAGTCCCCGAGCCAGGGTGTGACACTTACTTAAGCAATACCCTAGTGTTGTCATGTCTTGCTTAAGTAATATCCTAGTGTTGTCATGTCTTACTTAAGTAATATCATATTGTAGTTAAGTCTTACTTAAGTGTTATCCTAGTGTTGTCATGTCTTGCTTAAGTAATATCATATTGTTGTCATGTCTTACTTAAGTAATATCCTATTGTAGTTAAGTCTTACTTAAGTGTTATCCTAGTGTTGTCATGTCTTACTACAGCAAAACTTCATTTATATGTCTGGTAGCTCGGTTGTGTGTTGTACTAAATTGTAAAAGAAAACCATTAAAATACAGTGAGGGAAAAAAGTATTTGATCCCCTGCTGATTTTGTACGGTTGCCCACTGACAAAGAAATGATCAGTCTATCATTTTAATGGTGGGTTTATTTGAACAGTGAGAGACAGAATAACAACAAAAAAATCCAGAAAAACTTGATTTGCATTTTAATGAGGGAAATAAGTATTTGACCCCCTCTCAATCAGAACAATTTCTGGCTCCCAGGTGTCTTTTATACAGGTAACGAGCTGAGATTAGGAGCACACTCTTAAAGGGAGTTTTCCTAATCTCAGCTTGTTACCTGTATAAAAGACACCTGTCCACAGAAGCAATCAATCAATCAGATTCCAAACTCTCCACCATGGCCAAGACCAAAGAGCTCTCCAAGGATGTCAGGGACAAGATTGTAGACCTACACAAGGCTGGAATGGGCTACAAGACCATCGCCAAGCAGCTTGATGAGAAGGTGACAACAGTTGGTGTTATTATTCGCAAATGGAAGAAACACAAAAGCACTGTCAATCTCCCTCGGCCTGGGGCTCCATGCAAGATCTCACCTCGTGGAGTTGCAATGATCATGAGAACGGTGAGGAATCAGCCCAGAACTACACAGGAGGATCTTGTCAATGATCTCAAGGCAGCTGGGACCATAGTCACCAAGAAAACAATTGGTAACACACTACGCCGTGAAGGACTAAAATCCTGCAGCGCCCGCAAGGTCCCCCTGCTCAAGAAAGCACATATACAGGCGCGTCTGAAGTTTGCCAATGAACATCTGAATGATTCAGAGGAGAACTGGGTGAAAGTGTTGTGGTCAGATGAGACCAAAATTGAGCTCTTTGGCATCAATTCAACTCGCCGTGTTTGGAGGAGGAGGAATGCTGCCTATGACCCCAAGAACACCATCCCCACCGTCAAACATGGAGGTGGAAACATTATGCTTTGGGGTTTTTTTTCTGCTAAGGGGAAAGGACAACTTCACTGCATCAAAGGGATGATGGACGGGGCCATGTACCGTCAAATCTTGGGTGAGAACCTCCTTCCCTCAGCCAGGGCATTGAAAATGGGTCGTGGATGGGTATTCCAGCATGACAATGACCCAAATCACACGGCCAAGGCAACAAAGGAGTGGCTCAAGAAGAAGCACATTAAGGTCCTGGAGTGGCCTAGCCAGTCTCCAGACCTTAATGCCATAGAAAATCTGTGGAGGGAGCTGAAGGTTCGAGTTGCCAAACGTCAGCCTCCAAACCTTAATGACTTGGAGAAGATCTGCAAAGAGGAGTGGGACAAAATCCCTCCTGAGATGTGTGCAAACCTGGTGGCCAACTACAAGAAACGTCTGACCTCAGTGATTGTCAACAAGGGTTTTGCCACCAAGTACTAAGTCATGTTTTGCAGAGGGGTCAAATACTTATTTCCCTCATTAAAATACAAATCAATTTATAACATTTTTGCCATGCGTTTTTCTGGATTTTTTTGTTGTTATTCTGTCTCTCACTGTTCAAATAAACCTACCATTAAAATTATAGACTGATCATTTCTTTGTCAGTGGGCAAACGTACAAAATCAGCAGGGGATCAAATACTTTTTTCCCTCACTGTATGTATATATATATTTTTAAACATTCCATAACAACTAGGAAACATACCACAGAGGAAGAGGAATGTTCTCACAATAATACACAGTACATTACAGCATATCTAGTGGTATTTTAATTTCAGAAATCCCCCACCTACACAATGCAGAAATATTTCATGACATAATCGGATCAGGCTTGTCTGAACCAACAGAGAGTAATGACTCAGTGAACCCTATAGGTCCTGGACTAAAGTAGTGTACTATATAGGGAACAGGGTGCCATTTGGGAGACAGATCTGGCCTTTACCTTGGCTCTGGCCAGCCTCTCTCTGGGTAAAGAACCACTCAACAGGAACTTGAGAGATTCCAGATCCTCTGTCCCCATGTCTTCACTCACATCAGACATCAACACTCTGTAACCAGGAAACAGAAAAGCTTCAGAGACAGAACTCCATGGGATATATATTTACTAATGAAGACCGTGATGAATGAGACTGTAAAGAGATGTTTGTTGTGTGTTGTTATCCTTGAAAAGACAATCATAAGGAATACATCTCACCTGTACTCTGACAAAGCTCGGTCCTGTCCCAGAATCCCCTCCACCTCCTGTTTACTGATGTGAAACAGCTTCTTCAGGAGATCAAAGCATCTCAGCCTGAACAGAAGCTCCACCAGGTACAGGTGATCCACCCTTCCTCTGCTCAGCCATGAAGTCAACACCTCTCTCACATGATCAGAACCACAGCTGTCAGTGTCCAGGGATCCACACAGGTACAGGAGCCTCCTGCACTCACCTGAGCTCAGGTCCTCACATATCCTGCTGATCATCTGACATAACTGTCCGTTAGCCATAGAACTCCTCCTCTGACAGGGGAAAACAGGGATTGATTTTATGGATAGAAAATAATGTAAACTTCATTCTTTCTAAATGGGTATTTGCATCATAGATCTATGGCCCATTTGAAATGAAAAGCAACTTGAATTGGCAAATATGATGTGTAGACTACTACTTACTCTAGTAGTAATGTCGTTCCCAGACTCAGGCTGTGCGCAATAGCCTGGGAATGACGTTACTGTGATAGTAGCAGGAATAGAACCTTAGTTATTATCTTAGGCATATTTTACTATTACTGAACCTGCACGTGGCCAATAGGTCAAAATATACAGCACGTACATGATAAGGAGAACGATGGAAAATGACAGTTAGACGAGGCATGAGACCTCCAACCAGAAATGAATTATTCCAAGGTTAATAAAACACCAATGTTTCAGAGAAAATTAACAATATATGTCGGTTGTATCGGAAATGACAAATATGATTACCTTTTAGAGTAGGACAAAGCGGGGTCTGTTGCCTGAAGACTAAGAAATTAGATGCTTATAATGACGAATTGAAGTTTCGCGCATTACTAAATGGAAAGCGCAAAAGGGGAAGACATGCTACAAAATCTGTGTAACCACCCACGCGGGAAAATACACTTTAATTTCGGCCTGGCTGGCGGAAACACGGAAATTACACAATATTGGTCATAAAGTATTTTAATGAATTAGTCACTGATTAAAAATTTGCTAAAACCTGCTCAGAGCGAAAGTGAAAGTTACCACGACCTCAGGCTCCCCTGCATAGACACATGCCTGCATCCAGATGGTACTGGCTGCTGCCAGCACTATCCTTCTTCTGACACCAGTGTAGCGAATTGTAGTTTGGTGGTACATCTGAGAAAGGCTCCTGTTGGTCTCTCTGGTAGATCTATCATTGTTTAGTCACACATCTTGTCCTGCCCTGTAAGAGGGGTCTGTGGACCAGCAGGGGGGAGAGGCTCAGGGCTCTGTAAGGTCTGTGGATCAGCAGGGGGGAGAGGGCTCAGGGCTCTGTAAGGTCTGTGGACCAGCAGGGGGGAGACGGCTCAGGGCTCTGTAAGGTCTGTGGACCAGCAGGGGGGAGACGGCTCAGGGCTCTGTAAGGTCTGTGGATCAGCAGGGGGGAGAGGGCTCAGGGCTCTGTAAGGTCTGTGGACCAGCAGGGGGAGACGGCTCAGGGCTCTGTAAGGTCTGTGGACCAGCAGGGGGGAGACGGCTCAGGGCTCTGTAAGGTCTGTGGACCAGCAGGGGGGAGACGGCTCAGGGCTCTGTAAGGTCTGTGGACCAGCAGGGGGGAGACGGCTCAGGGCTCTGTAAGGTCTGTGGACCAGAAGGGGGGAGAGGGATCAGGGTTACAGGGAGCTGTTTGGCCATAAATGACAGTCAGCCTTATCAAGTTCCTTTAATTGTTATAATTCTGCATGTTAGTGTAACAGGGTTGGTTATGTTTCCACTTTACACTCCTGTCCTGTATAGTGTCCTACTGTAGCTGCCTCCTGTCCTGTATAGTAGCCTACTGTAGCTGCCTCCTGTCCTGTATAGTGTCCTACTGTAGCTGCCTCCTGTCCTGTATAGTGTCCTACTGTAGCTGCCTCCTGTCCTGTATAGTGTCCTACTGTAGCTGCCTCCTGTCCTGTATAGTGTCCTACTGTAGCTGCCTCCTGTCCTGTATAGTGTCCTACTGTAGCTGCCTCCTGTCCTGTATAGTAGTCTACTGTAGCTGCCTCCTGTCCTGTATAGTAGTCTACTGTAGCTGCCTCCCTGTCCTGTATAGTGTCCTACTGTAGCTGCCTCCTGTCCTGTATAGTGTCCTACTGTAGCTGCCTCCTGTCCTGTATAGTAGTCTACTGTAGCTGCCTCCTGTCCTGTATAGTGTCCTACTGTAGCTGCCTCCTGTCCTGTATAGTAGTCTACTGTAGCTGCCTCCTGTCCTGTATAGTAGTCTAATGTAGCTGCCTCCTGTCCTGTATAGTAGTCTACTGTAGCTGCCTCCTGTCCTGTATAGTAGTCTACTGTAGCTGCCTCCTGTCCTGTATAGTGTCCTACTGTAGCTGCCTCCTGTCCTGTATAGTAGTCTACTGTAGCTGCCTCCTGTCCTGTATAGTGTCCTACTGTAGCTGCCTCCTGTCCTGTATAGTAGTCTACTGTAGCTGCCTCCTGTCCTGTATTGTGTCCTACTGTAGCTGCCTCCTGTCCTGTATAGTGTCCTACTGTAGCTGCCTCCTGTCCTGTATATTGTCCTACTGTAGCTGCCTCCTGTCCTGTATAGTAGTCTACTGTAGCTGCCTCCTGTCCTGTATAGTGTCCTACTGTAGCTGCCTCCTGTCCTGTATAGTAGTCTACTGTAGCTGCCTCCTGTCCTTTATAGTAGTCTACTGTAGCTGCCTCCTGTCCTTTATAGTGTCCTACTGTAGCTGCCTCCTGTCCTGTATAGTAGCCTACTGTAGCTGCCTCCTGTCCTGTATAGTGTCCTACTGTAGCTGCCTCCTGTCCTGTATAGTAGTCTACTGTAGCTGCCTCCTGTCCTGTATAGTATCCTACTGTAGCTGCCTCCTGTCCTGTATAGTAGTCTACTGTAGCTGCCTCCTGTCCTGTATAGTAGTCTACTGTAGCTGCCTCCTGTCCTGTATAGTGTCCTACTGTAGGTGCCTCCTGTCCTGTATAGTAGCCTACTGTAGCTGCCTCCTGTCCTGTATAGTAGTCTACTGTAGCTGCCTCCTGTCCTGTATAGTAGCCTACTGTAGCTGCCTCCTGTCCTGTATAGTAGCCTACTGTAGCTGCCTCCTGTCCTGTATAGTAGTCTACTGTAGCTGCCTCCTGTCCCGTATAGTAGTCTACTGTAGCTGCCTCCTGTCCTGTATAGTAGTCTACTGTAGCTGCCTCCTGTCCTGTATAGTAGTCTACTGTAGCTGCCTCCTGTCCTGTATAGTGTCCTACTGTAGCTGCCTCCTGTCCTGTATAGTAGTATACTGTAGCTGCCTCCTGTCCTGTATAGTAGTCTACTGTAGCTGCCTCCTGTCCTGTATAGTATCCTACTGTAGCTGCCTCCTGTCCTGTATAGTAGTCTACTGTAGCTGCCTCCCTGTCCTGTATAGTAGTCTACTGTAGCTGCCTCCTGTCCTGTATAGTAGTCTACTGTAGCTGCCTCCTGTCCTGTATAGTAGTCTACTGTAGCTGCCTCCTGTCCTGTATAGTGTCCTACTGTAGCTGCCTCCTGTCCTGTATAGTAGTCTACTGTAGCTGCCTCCTGTCCTGTATAGTGTCCTACTGTAGCTGCCTCCTGTCCTGTATAGTAGTCTACTGTAGCTGCCTCCTGTCCTGTATAGTAGTCTACTGTAGCTGCCTCCTGTCCTGTATAGTAGTCTACTGTAGCTGCCTCCTGTCCTGTATAGTAGTCTACTGTAGCTGCCTCCTGTCCTGTATAGTAGTCTACTGTAGCTGCCTCCTGTCCTGTATAGTAGTCTACTGTAGCTGCCTCCTGTCCTGTATAGTAGTCTACTGTAGCTGCCTCCTGTCCTGTATAGTAGTCTACTGTAGCTGCCTCCTGTCCTGTATAGTGTCCTACTGTAGCTGCCTCCTGTCCTGTATAGTAGTCTACTGTAGCTGCCTCCTGTCCTGTATAGTAGTCTACTGTAGCTGCCTCCTGTCCTGTATAGTAGTCTACTGTAGCTGCCTCCTGTCCTGTATAGTAGTCTACTGTAGCTGCCTCCTGTCCTGTATAGTAGTCTACTGTAGCTGCCTCCTGTCCTGTATAGTAGTCTACTGTAGCTGCCTCCTGTCCTGTATAGTGTCCTACTGTAGCTGCCTCCTGTCCTGTATAGTAGTCTACTGTAGCTGCCTCCTGTCCTGTATAGTGTCCTACTGTAGCTGCCTCCTGTCCTGTATAGTAGTCTACAGTAGCTGCCTCCTGTCCTGTATAGTAGTCTACTGTAGCTGCCTCCTGTCCTGTATAGTGTCCTACTGTAGCTGCCTCCTGTCCTGTATAGTGTCCTACTGTAGCTGCCTCCTGTCCTGTATAGTAGTCTACTGTAGCTGCCTCCCTGTCCTGTATAGTGTCCTACTGTAGCTGCCTCCTGTCCTGTATAGTAGTCTACTGTAGCTGCCTCCTGTCCTGTATAGTAGTCTACTGTAGCTGCCTCCTGTCCTGTATAGTAGTCTACTGTAGCTGCCTCCTGTCCTGTATAGTAGTCTACTGTAGCTGCCTCCTGTCCTGTATAGTGTCCTACTGTAGCTGCCTCCTGTCCTGTATAGTAGTCTACTGTAGCTGCCTCCTGTCCTGTATAGTGTCCTACTGTAGCTGCCTCCTGTCCTGTATAGTAGTCTACTGTAGCTGCCTCCTGTCCTGTATTGTGTCCTACTGTAGCTGCCTCCTGTCCTGTATAGTGTCCTACTGTAGCTGCCTCCTGTCCTGTATATTGTCCTACTGTAGCTGCCTCCTGTCCTGTATAGTAGTCTACTGTAGCTGCCTCCTGTCCTGTATAGTGTCCTACTGTAGCTGCCTCCTGTCCTGTATAGTAGTCTACTGTAGCTGCCTCCTGTCCTTTATAGTAGTCTACTGTAGCTGCCTCCTGTCCTTTATAGTGTCCTACTGTAGCTGCCTCCTGTCCTGTATAGTGTCCTACTGTAGCTGCCTCCTGTCCTGTATAGTAGTCTACTGTAGCTGCCTCCTGTCCTGTATAGTAGTCTACTGTAGCTGCCTCCTGTCCTGTATAGTAGTCTACTGTAGCTGCCTCCTGTCCTGTATAGTAGTCTACTGTAGCTGCCTCCTGTCCTGTATAGTAGTCTACTGTAGCTGCCTCCTGTCCTGTATAGTAGTCTACTGTAGCTGCCTCCTGTCCTGTATAGTGTCCTACTGTAGCTGCCTCCTGTCCTGTATAGTAGTCTACTGTAGCTGCCTCCTGTCCTGTATAGTAGTCTACTGTAGCTGCCTCCTGTCCTGTATAGTAGTCTACTGTAGCTGCCTCCTGTCCTGTATAGTGTCCTACTGTAGCTGCCTCCTGTCCTGTATAGTGTGCTACTGTAGCTGCCTCCTGTCCTGTATAGTGTCCTACTGTAGCTGCCTCCTGTCCTGTATAGTAGTCTACTGTAGCTGCCTCCTGTCCTGTATAGTAGTCTACTGTAGCTGCCTCCTGTCCTGTATAGTAGTCTACTGTAGCTGCCTCCTGTCCTGTATAGTAGTCTACTGTAGCTGCCTCCTGTCCTGTATAGTAGTCTACTGTAGCTGCCTCCTGTCCTGTATAGTGTCCTACTGTAGCTGCCTCCTGTCCTGTATAGTAGTCTACTGTAGCTGCCTCCTGTCCTGTATAGTGTCCTACTGTAGCTGCCTCCTGTCCTGTATAGTAGTCTACTGTAGCTGCCTCCTGTCCTGTATAGTAGTCTACTGTAGCTGCCTCCTGTCCTGTATAGTGTCCTACTGTAGCTGCCTCCTGTCCTGTATAGTGTCCTACTGTAGCTGCCTCCTTTCCTGTATAGTAGTCTACTGTAGCTGCCTCCTGTCCTGTATATTGTCCTACTGTAGCTGCCTCCTGTCCTGTATAGTAGTCTACTGTAGCTGCCTCCTGTCCTGTATAGTAGTCTACTTTAGCTGCCTCCTGTCCTGTATAGTAGTCTACTGTAGCTGCCTCCTGTCCTGTATAGTAGTCTACTGTAGCTGCCTCCTGTCCTGTATAGTGTCCTACTGTAGCTGCCTCCTGTCCTGTATAGTGTCCTACTGTAGCTGCCTCCTGTCCTGTATAGTAGTCTACTGTAGCTGCCTCCTGTCCTGTATAGTAGTCTACTGTAGCTGCCTCCTGTCCTTTATAGTGTCCTACTGTAGCTGCCTCCTGTCCTGTATAGTAGCCTACTGTAGCTGCCTCCTGTCCTGTATAGTAGTCTACTGTAGCTGCCTCCTGTCCTGTATAGTAGTCTACTGTAGCTGCCTCCTGTCCTGTATAGTGTCCTACTGTAGCTGCCTCCTGTCCTGTATAGTGTCCTACTGTAGCTGCCTCCTGTCCTGTATAGTGTCCTACTGTAGCTGCCTCCTGTCCTGTATAGTAGTCTACTGTAGCTGCCTCCTGTCCTGTATAGTAGTCTACTGTAGCTGCCTCCTGTCCTGTATAGTAGTCTACTGTAGCTGCCTCCCTGTCCTGTATAGTAGTCTACTGTAGCTGCCTCCTGTCCTGTATAGTAGTCTACTGTAGCTGCCTCCTGTCCTGTATAGTAGTCTACTGTAGCTGCCTCCTGTCCTGTATAGTGTCCTACTGTAGCTGCCTCCTGTCCTGTATAGTAGTCTACTGTAGCTGCCTCCTGTCCTGTATAGTAGTCTACTGTAGCTGCCTCCTGTCCTGTATAGTGTCCTACTGTAGCTGCCTCCTGTCCTGTATAGTGTGCTACTGTAGCTGCCTCCTGTCCTGTATAGTGTCCTACTGTAGCTGCCTCCTGTCCTGTATAGTAGTCTACTGTAGCTGCCTCCTGTCCTGTATAGTAGTCTACTGTAGCTGCCTCCTGTCCTGTATAGTAGTCTACTGTAGCTGCCTCCTGTCCTGTATAGTAGTCTACTGTAGCTGCCTCCTGTCCTGTATAGTAGTCTACTGTAGCTGCCTCCTGTCCTGTATAGTAGTCTACTGTAGCTGCCTCCTGTCCTGAATAGTGTCCTAATGTAGCTGCCTCCTGTCCTGTATAGTAGTCTACTGTAGCTGCCTCCTGTCCTGTATAGTAGTCTACTGTAGCTGCCTCCTGTCCTGTATAGTAGTCTACTGTAGCTGCCTCCTGTCCTGTATAGTAGTCTACTGTAGCTGCCTCCTGTCCTGTATAGTAGTCTACTGTAGCTGCCTCCTGTCCTGTATAGTAGTCTACTGTAGCTGCCTCCTGTCCTGTATAGTAGTCTACTGTAGCTGCCTCCTGTCCTGTATAGTAGTCTACTGTAGCTGCCTCCTGTCCTGTATAGTAGTCTACTGTAGCTGCCTCCTGTCCTGTATAGTAGTCTACTGTAGCTGCCTCCTGTCCTGTATAGTAGTCTACTGTAGCTGCCTCCTGTCCTGTATAGTGTCCTACTGTAGCTGCCTCCTGTCCTGTATAGTAGTCTACTGTAGCTGCCTCCTGTCCTGTATAGTGTCCTACTGTAGCTGCCTCCTGTCCTGTATAGTAGTCTACTGTAGCTGCCTCCTGTCCTGTATTGTGTCCTACTGTAGCTGCCTCCTGTCCTGTATAGTGTCCTACTGTAGCTGCCTCCTGTCCTGTATATTGTCCTACTGTAGCTGCCTCCTGTCCTGTATAGTAGTCTACTGTAGCTGCCTCCTGTCCTGTATAGTGTCCTACTGTAGCTGCCTCCTGTCCTGTATAGTAGTCTACTGTAGCTGCCTCCTGTCCTTTATAGTAGTCTACTGTAGCTGCCTCCTGTCCTTTATAGTGTCCTACTGTAGCTGCCTCCTGTCCTGTATAGTAGCCTACTGTAGCTGCCTCCTGTCCTGTATAGTAGTCTACTGTAGCTGCCTCCTGTCCTGTATAGTAGTCTACTGTAGCTGCCTCCTGTCCTGTATAGTAGTCTACTGTAGATGCCTCCTGTCCTGTATAGTAGTCTACTGTAGCTGCCTCCTGTCCTGTATAGTAGTCTACTGTAGCTGCCTCCTGTCCTGTATAGTAGTCTACTGTAGCTGCCTCCTGTCCTGTATAGTGTCCTACTGTAGCTGCCTCCTGTCCTGTATAGTAGTCTACTGTAGCTGCCTCCTGTCCTGTATAGTAGTCTACTGTAGCTGCCTCCTGTCCTGTATAGTAGTCTACTGTAGCTGCCTCCTGTCCTGTATAGTGTCCTACTGTAGCTGCCTCCTGTCCTGTATAGTGTGCTACTGTAGCTGCCTCCTGTCCTGTATAGTGTCCTACTGTAGCTGCCTCCTGTCCTGTATAGTAGTCTACTGTAGCTGCCTCCTGTCCTGTATAGTAGTCTACTGTAGCTGCCTCCTGTCCTGTATAGTAGTCTACTGTAGCTGCCTCCTGTCCTGTATAGTAGTCTACTGTAGCTGCCTCCTGTCCTGTATAGTCGTCCTACTGTAGCTGCCTCCTGTCCTGTATAGTAGTCTACTGTAGCTGCCTCCTGTCCTGTATAGTGTCCTACTGTAGCTGCCTCCTGTCCTGTATAGTAGTCTACTGTAGCTGCCTCCTGTCCTGTATAGTAGTCTACTGTAGCTGCCTCCTGTCCTGTATAGTGTCCTACTGTAGCTGCCTCCTGTCCTGTATAGTGTCCTACTGTAGCTGCCTCCTGTCCTGTATAGTAGTCTACTGTAGCTGCCTCCTGTCCTGTATAGTGTCCTACTGTAGCTGCCTCCTGTCCTGTATAGTAGTCTACTGTAGCTGCCTCCTGTCCTGTATAGTAGTCTACTGTAGCTGCCTCCTGTCCTGTATAGTAGTCTACTGTAGCTGCCTCCTGTCCTGTATAGTAGTCTACTGTAGCTGCCTCCTGTCCTGTATAGTGTCCTACTGTAGCTGCCTCCTGTCCTGTATAGTGTCCTACTGTAGCTGCCTCCTGTCCTTTATAGTAGTCTACTGTAGCTGCCTCCTGTCCTGTATAGTAGTCTACTGTAGCTGCCTCCTGTCCTTTATAGTGTCCTACTGTAGCTGCCTCCTGTCCTGTATAGTAGCCTACTGTAGCTGCCTCCTGTCCTGTATAGTAGTCTACTGTAGCTGCCTCCTGTCCTGTATAGTAGTCTACTGTAGCTGCCTCTTGTCCTGTATAGTGTCCTACTGTAGCTGCCTCCTGTCCTGTATAGTGTCCTACTGTAGCTGCCTCCTGTCCTGTATAGTGTCCTACTGTAGCTGCCTCCTGTCCTGTATAGTGTCCTACTGTAGCTGCCTCCTGTCCTGTATAGTAGTCTACTGTAGCTGCCTCCTGTCCTGTATAGTAGTCTACTGTAGCTGCCTCCTGTCCTGTATAGTAGTCTACTGTAGCTGCCTCCTGTCCTGTATAGTAGTCTACTGTAGCTGCCTCCTGTCCTGTATAGTGTCCTACTGTAGCTGCCTCCTGTCCTGTATAGTAGTCTACTGTAGCTGCCTCCTGTCCTGTATAGTAGTCTACTGTAGCTGCCTCCTGTCCTGTATAGTGTCCTACTGTAGCTGCCTCCTGTCCTGTATAGTAGTCTACTGTAGCTGCCTCCTGTCCTGTATAGTAGTCTACTGTAGCTGCCTCCTGTCCTGTATAGTAGTCTACTGTAGCTGCCTCCTGTCCTGTATAGTAGTCTACTGTAGCTGCCTCCTGTCCTGTATAGTAGTCTACTGTAGCTGCCTCCTGTCCTGAATAGTAGTCTACTGTAGCTGCCTCCTGTCCTGTATAGTAGTCTACTGTAGCTGCCTCCTGTCCTGTATAGTAGTCTACTGTAGCTGCCTCCCTGTCCTGTATAGTAGTCTACTGTAGCTGCCTCCTGTCCTGTATAGTAGTCTACTGTAGCTGCCTCCTGTCCTGTATAGTAGTCTACTGTAGCTGCCTCCTGTCCTGAATAGTGTCCTAATGTAGCTGCCTCCTGTCCTGTATAGTAGTCTACTGTAGCTGCCTCCTGTCCTGTATAGTAGTCTACTGTAGCTGCCTCCTGTCCTGTATAGTAGTCTACTGTAGCTGCCTCCTGTCCTGTATAGTAGTCTACTGTAGCTGCCTCCTGTCCTGTATAGTAGTCTACTGTAGCTGCCTCCTGTCCTGTATAGTAGTCTACTGTAGCTGCCTCCTGTCCTGTATAGTAGTCTACTGTAGCTGCCTCCTGTCCTGTATAGTGTCCTACTGTAGCTGCCTCCTGTCCTGTATAGTCTCCTACTGTAGCTGCCTCCTGTCCTGTATAGTAGTCTACTGTAGCTGCCTCCTGTCCTGTATAGTAGTCTACTGTAGCTGCCTCCTGTCCTGTATAGTAGTCTACTGTAGCTGCCTCCTGTCCTGTATAGTGTCCTACTGTAGCTGCCTCCTGTCCTGTATAGTATTCTACTGTAGCTGCCTCCTGTCCTGTATAGTGTCCTACTGTAGCTGCCTCCTGTCCTGTATAGTAGTCTACTGTAGCTGCCTCCTGTCCTGTATAGTGTCCTACTGTAGCTGCCTCCTGTCCTGTATAGTAGTCTACTGTAGCTGCCTCCTGTCCTGTATAGTAGTCTACTGTAGCTGCCTCCTGTCCTGTATAGTGTCCTACTGTAGCTGCCTCCTGTCCTGTATAGTAGTCTACTGTAGCTGCCTCCTGTCCTGTATAGTGTCCTACTGTAGCTGCCTCCTGTCCTGTATAGTGTCCTACTGTAGCTGCCTCCTGTCCTGTATAGTAGTCTACTGTAGCTGCCTCCTGTCCTGTATAGTGTCCTACTGTAGCTGCCTCCTGTCTTGTATAATAGCCTACTATAGCTGCTTAATGTAATTATCCTGTATAATACTGTAGCTGCTTGGTGTGATTCCAGCATTATCCTGTATAATACTGTAGCTTTTGTGTGTGATTCCAGCATTATCCTGTATAGTACTGTAGCTGATTGGTGTCATTTTAACATTATCCTCTATAGTACCGTAGCTACTTGGTGTGAATCTAGCATTATCCTGTATAGTACTGTAGCTACTTGGTTTGTAACGATCCCGGCGGTCTGAGTCGGGTCCTGTCTGGTGACGAGTGTTTCTGGTCGTAGCTCCTGTTTCCCGAGGGTTCGGGAACGCTCCGGGGAGCGCGCTTGTTCCGCACCTGCTTCCCATCAGCAATCGGCACACCTGGGCCTAATCATCACCCTTCTTAGGGTCTGGCCCAACATCCAGTTCCTGCCGGATCGTTAGCCATGAACAGTATGTTTTGCCGGCGTATCAGCCTCAGTACTAGAGTTAGTTTTTGTTGTTTTGTTGCACCCTGTTGACCTGCCTGGTACTTACCTCCGTTTTTGTTCTCCCCACAGTCACTCGTCCGAACCTCTACCCAACCTCTGCCTGATGGTCGGCGGCTGCCGAGCCATCATCGGATCAACCACTGGACCCTCTACAACTCCTCCACGCCGCCGCTCTGTTCCCTGGATTATTTCCCTTCACCCTTGGTTCAGTAAATAAACACTCACCTTTTGACACCACTTACCTTGTCCTGGTCTGCTTCTGGGTTCTGGCTTAGTAAACCGTGACAGAACGATCCGGCCAGTAATGAACCCAGCGGACCTGGACTCTGTTCGCCATGCTATTACCCAGCAGGAGAAGATGTTGGGTCATCATAGCACGGTACTACAGGAGATCGCGTTGTCAGTTCGGAACCTTTCTACCGGTCTGACGGAGGTCCAGAACCAACGCAAGTGGCCGGTGGAGGATCCACTACCGGTTTCATCCATCTCGCCTGCCGCTTCTGAAGCTGTGGCCATCCGTGAGCCCAAGGTTCCGACGCCGGATAAATATGAGGGGGAGCTGGGAAGATGCCGTTCCTTCCTTATGCAGTGTGGACTAGTGTTCGATCTACAGCCCTACTCTTATGCCACAGACAAGGCTAGGATAGCCTTTGTGATTGAGTTGCTGCGTGGTCGTGCGCTGGAGTGGGCTTCAGCCGTTTGGGAACGACAGGATCCCTGCATGGCTTCATACCAGGGGTTCACGACCGAGATGAGGAAGCTCTTCGACCATTCCGTCCGAGGGAGGGACGCAGCTAGGCGCCTGTTTTCGCTTCGCCAAGGAACTCGCAGCGTGGCCGACTTCGTGATTGGAGTTCAAGACGTTGGCTGTGGAGAGTGGGTGGAACGAGGAGTCTCTGCAAGCGGCCTTTTACCAGGGTCTGTCGGAGCAGCTCAAGGATGAGTTGATCTCCTATCCGGAGCCTAGTGACCTGGACAGCTTGGTAGCCTTGTCCATTCGGGTGGATAATCGAGTCCGAGAGCGAAGGAGGGAGAAGCAATGGGGTCCGTCCAATCGATCAGTTTCTCAGTTCCCAGTCGGGTCGGGTGGTGGACCAGAACACATCGATCATTCTCCACCACAGTGGATTAGTGGAGAGGTCCTCTCTCCCGATTCGGAACCCATGCAAGTGGGGCGGCACGGGTTAACCAAGGAGGAGCGTCAACATGGACGTAAGACCAACTGCTGCCTCTACTGTGGTAGCTCGGGACATTACATCTCCACTTGTTCCCGGCGGTCGTCAAACTGCCCGGCTCGCTAAAGTTGGGAGGACTTTTAGCGAGCCAGTTTCAACCTCTCAGTACCTCTGTCAGACCCCGCTTCCCGGCTACCCTTGTGAACAGGAATCAGAGCTTAGCGCTTAACGCTTTTATCGATTCAGGTGCCGATGGAAGCTTTCTTGATGCCGAGTTGGTGGAACAGCTGGGGCTTTCCAAGGAGCAATTGCCGGAAGCCATTGAAGCGACCACTCTGAACGGCAGTAGTCTGGCACGATATCACGATGAGGACTGAACCGGTTAAGATGCGGTTGTCAGGGAATCATTCTGAGATGATTTCATTTTTCATTCTGCCGTCTTCCCATGTTCCTCTGGTCCTTGGATACCCCTGGCTGAAGGAACACAATCCCACGTTCGATTGGGTGACGGGCAAGGTAACGAGTTGGAGCCTGGATTGTCATGCTAACTGTCTCAAGACTGCCTGCCCCCATTCGGTTCCCAGTCAGGTGATTGAGGCTAAACCTCCAGATTTGTCCCTGGTTCCCCGAGACATATCACGATTTGGGGGAGGTTTTCAGTAAGCAGAAGGCTCTGTCACTCCCTCCCCACCGACCATATGATTGTGCCATCAACCTGGTCCCTGGAGCTGTCTACCCCAAGGGAAGGTTATACAGTATCTCCCGACCTGAACGTGAGGCGTTGGAGACCTACATCAAGGAGTCCCTAGCTGCTGGTCTCGTTCGTCCCTCGTCATCACCCCCTGGGGGCAGGATTCTTCTTTGTGGGTAAGAAGGATGGCTCTCTTCGACCATGTATTGACTATCGGGGTTGAATGACATCACGGTCAAGAACAAGTATCCCCTGCCCTTGATGAGTTCTGCCTTCGACTCCTTACAGGGTGCTACGGTGTTCACCAAGTTAGACCTACGCAATGCGTATCACCTGGTCCGGATCAGAGAGGGGGACGAGTGGTTGACGGGTTTCAATACACCGATGGGGCACTTCCGAGTATCAGGTGATGCCGTTTGGACTGACCAATGCTCCAGCGGTATTCCAGAGTATGGTGAACGACGTCCTGAGAGATATGATCGGTCTCTTCGTGTTTGTTTACCTGGATGACATTCTGATCTTCTCGAAGGAACCTACCGACCACGTCCAGCATGTCCGGCAGGTTCTGCAGCGATTGTTGGAGAATCGCCTGTTCCGTGAAGGCCGAGAAGTGCGAGTTTCACGCCCACACAACATCCTTTCTCGGGTACATCATCTCCAGGGGAGAGATTAGGATGGACCAGGAGAAGGTTAGAGCGGTTCTGGAATGGGCCCAGCCCGGTACGAGATTGCAGCTCCAGAGATTTTTGGGGTTTGCGAATTTCTACCGCAGATTCATCCGGGATTACAGCCGTGTGGCCGCTCCATTAACTGCCTTGACTTCCAGCATCAGGACCTTCAAGTGGAATCCGGAGGCGGATCGAGCGTTTCTGGATTTGAAGAGGCGATTCACCAACGCACCGATTCTCTCTCAACCGGACACGGCCCGTCAGTTCGTTGTTGAAGTGGACGCGTCTGATGTGGGAGTTGGCGCCATCCTGTCGCAGCGATGCTCCACGGACAGTAAACTCCATCCCTGCGCCTACTACTCTCGTCGCCTTTCACCTGCGGGAGAGGAATTACGATGTGGGTAACCGGGAGCTTCTCGCGGTGAAACTTGCCTTGGAGGAGTGGCGCCACTGGTTGGAGGGGGCGGAGCAACCGTTTATTGTCTGGACTGACCACAAGAATCTTGCTTACGTGCAATCGGCGAAACGTCTCAACTCCCGTCAGGCCAGGTGGGCGTTGTTTTTCGGACGATTCAAGTTTGTCCTGACGTTCCGACCTGGGTCTAAGAACGGCAAGGCGGACGCCTTGTCCCGGATGTTCTCCAAGACGGAGGAGAGTGGGTCCAAGACCGAGACTATTCTCCCCCGGAACTGCGTCGTGGGAGCAGTCATGTGGAAGATTGAGGAGGAGGTGCTGGCGGCCCTTCGGACTCAGCCCGGTCCCGGTAACGGTCCACCCGGTCGGTTGTTTGTGCCTGAGTCGGTTCGTCCTGCTGTTCTCAAGTGGTCCCACGCCAGTAAGATGGCTTGTCACCCTGGCGTGGCTCGGACTATGGCGTTTCTTCGCAGACGTTTTTGGTGGCCTGCCATGGCCGAGGATACTCGGGGTTTTGTTGCTGCCTGTCCAGTGTGTGCGCAGAATAAGAGTACCAATCGGCCCAGCTCTGGACTACTTCACCCCCTTCCTATTCCCCGGCGTCCATGGTCGCATCTGGCCCTGGACTTCGTCACGGGGTTGCCCGCTTCTGAGGGGAACACGGTCGTTCTGACTATCGTGGACAGATTCAGCAAGTTCGCCCACTTTGTGCCGATTGCCAAGCTTCCCTCTGCCTCGGAGACGTCCGAGATCCTGGTTAGGGAGGTTTTCAGGGTCCACGGTTTGCCCAGTGATATCGTTTCCGACCGTGGCCCTCAGTTTACCTCTGCTGTCTGGAAGTCCTTCTGTTCGGCCATTGGAGCTACAGTCAGTCTCACATCTGGTTTTCATCCCCAATCCAATGGTCAGGCGGAGAGAGCCAACCAGAAGATGGAATCCACGCTACGCTGTCTGGTCTCTTCCAACCCCACCTCCTGGGCCTCTCAGTTGCCTTGGGTTGAGTATGCCCACAATACTCTCCCTACATCTGCCACTGGGATGTCTCCCTTCCAGTGCCTGTATGGCTACCAACCTCCCCTGTTCCCTTCTCAGGAGAAGGAGCTCTCAGTGCCTTCTGTTCAGGCCCACATTCGTCGTTGCCACCGGACCTGGCATCGGGCCAGAAAGGCACTCCTTAGAGGTTCGGACCGGTATCAGCTCCAGGCGAATCGTCGCCGGATCCCCGCTCCCACCTATACCATCGGAGATAGGGTTTGGTTGGCCACACGGGATCTTCCGTTACGGACTGAGTCTAGGAAGTTGTTACCGAAGTTCATTGGTCCGTTTGTGGTGGAGAAGGTGATCAATCCAGTGGCAGTTCGACTCAAACTACCGAGGACGCTCAGAGTCCATCCCACCTTTCATGTCTCCTGCCTCAAGCCTGTCCTCCTCAGTCCTCTGTTGCCTCCTCCGCCTCCTCCTCCTCCTCCTCGTATGATCGGAGGTGGTCCTGCCTACACGGTGCGGCGCATCATGGATTCCCGACGGCGGGGCCGGGGTTTCCAGTATCTCGTGGACTGGGAGGGGTATGGTCCTGAGGAGAGAAGTTGGATTCCGCGGCGACAGGTCCTAGATCCGGATCTCATCAGGGACTTCTACCGCCTCCATCCTGGCGCTCCGGGAGTCCGCCCGGTGGCGTTTCGTCCGGAGGGGGGGTACTGTAACGATCCCGGCGGTCTGAGTCGGGTCCTGTCTGGTGACGAGTGTTTCTGGTCGTAGCTCCTGTTTCCCGAGGGTTCGGGAACGCTCCGGGGAGCGCGCTTGTTCCGCACCTGCTTCCCATCAGCAATCGGCACACCTGGGCCTAATCATCACCCTTCTTAGGGTCTGGCCCAACATCCAGTTCCTGCCGGATCGTTAGCCATGAACAGTATGTTTTGCCGGCGTATCAGCCTCAGTACTAGAGTTAGTTTTTGTTGTTTTGTTGCACCCTGTTGACCTGCCTGGTACTTACCTCCGTTTTTGTTCTCCCCACAGTCACTCGTCCGGAACCTCTACCCAACCTCTGCCTGATGGTCGGCGGCTGCCGAGCCATCATCGGATCAACCACTGGACCCTCTACAACTCCTCCACGCCGCCGCTCTGTTCCCTGGATTATTTCCCTTCACCCTTGGTTCAGTAAATAAACACTCACCTTTTGACACCACTTACCTTGTCCTGGTCTGCTTCTGGGTTCTGGCTTAGTAAACCGTGACATGGTTTGATTTCAGCATTATCCTGTATAGTACTGTAGCTACTTGGTTTGATTTCAGCATTATCCTGTATAGTACTGTAGCTACTTGGTTTGATTTCAGCATTATCCTGTATAGTACTGTAGCTGATTGGTGTCATTTTAACATTATCCTCTATAGTACTGTAGCTACTTGTGTGAATCTAGCATTATCCTGTATAGTACTGTAGCTACTTGGTTTGATTTCAGCATTATCCTGTATAGTACTGTAGCTACTTGGTTTGATTTCAGCATTATCCTGTATAGTACTGTAGCTACTTGGTTTGATTTCAGCATTATCCTGTATAGTACTCTAGCTACTTGGTTTGATTCCAGCATTATCCTGTATAGTACTGTAGCTACTTGGTTTGATTTCAGCATTATCCTGTATAGTACTCTAGCTATTTGGTTTGATTCCAGCATTATCCTGTATAGTACTGTAGCTACTTGGTGTGATTTCAGCTTTACGCAGTGACTGTAGTGACATCACTGATGCAGTGCTGAGAGCTGAGAGCTGGGCTGCAGAAGCTCTTCTCTCTCTCCGACCCCCAGCCCACAGTGAGCTGCTACCCTGCCTAGCTGTCCTTCCTCTCTCTCCGACCCCCAGCCCACAGTGAGCTGCTACCCTGCCTAGCTGTCCTTCCTCTCTCTCAGGATGGGGGAGTCTCTGCTGCTGGAGCCCAGCTTGGCTCAGACTCTGGCTGTCAGCGCAGCTAAAACCTCTAAGCTCTCTCTCTGTTTATCCACCCAGTGCTCCCTTGCCGCCTGGATCAAAGACAACATCAGGAAGAAGGAGTGTTGCTTCTACGTCGACGGTGACAGGTAAAGTAATCTACAGTACGCTGGGCTAGAGGAAAATACTGTACTGCACTATGCACTGGGTGATGGTGATAGCGGAAAGAAATCAATACAGTTGTGTATCAGGATATAATTTTTGACAGTACATGGTATCGTATTGTTTTGAGAATATCGCAATATTATTTTTGAACTAGTTGGCTGTACCTGCACAAGAACCATCATAGCTTGTTCTCTGTCTTCTTTTTAAATAGGGAGGTGTGAGAGTGTGATTTGAAGGAGTCAGGCTCAGGAGGGTAAATCACAGAATACAGAGTTTATTCCGTAGGACACAGTTACGCTTGATAGCGTCAACAGCACAGGGCGTAATACAGGCGCACTGGAACACAATACAGGCACACGGGGAGAAATAACCCCGGCAATACAAAGTACGGGTAGCTCAACCGAGCTACACTCATCTTCACATAAAACAATCACTCACAAGGACAAGGGGGCAGAGGGTAATTGACAAGACAAGACAAATGGAATGATGACATATGGAGCGGCAGTGGCTAGTAAGCCGGTGACGACGAACGCCGAAGCCTGCCAGAACAAGGAGGGGAGGCAGCCTCGGAGGAAGTCGATGTTTTTCCATGACTGTTAGGATGAGTTTCTTGTATCGAGAAGTAACAATCCCTCATTCTCTTTCTTTTTGTTGTTGCAAGAAGAATTCCATTAATATAACATTAATTGAACCAAACAAACCAAACATACAAATGAATTCCTAACCTCCTGACATCATCCCAGAAAATACATTGATTCATGACAATTTGTAAGTTACATGGAAATTATAATATATTCAAATGAATTTATCCCAATAAAAATGACTTTAGTCTTCTTCATCAATGTTAATTCAAAGGAACCCCAAGCTTTTCTCTGGTCACTAGGGGGGTTCTCTGATCGACTAAGATAGTCTTGCTTCCACATCTTCAATCCTGTAAACCTTAAATTCCACGTTATACAGTTCCAACTTAACATTCCCCATTCCTCAATCAACATTATCAATAGACTCTACACTGGAATAAGATGATATAGATGAAGAATTCATACTTAATACCTTCCTGTATGTCTCTAATATTTACCATAGCTTTAGTTCAATTCACAAGACCTTCCTAATCCTGATGGTAAGTATGTACAACATGCATCTCCCCATATAATCACATACATTCCCCCTTTATCTACTGTAATAGCATCCAATGCTATGCGATTATCAATTGCATATTGTCCAATAAGTGATATTTCAGACCCAATTGCTTGAAAATCCAAGACTGTTAATAGGTACAATATTCAACTCTGTTCAACCCTGACTCTGGTCCCATAATACAGTGGGGAAAAAAGTATTTAGTCAGCCACCAATTGTGCAAGTTATCCCACTTAAAAAGATGAGAGAGGCCTGTAATTTTCATCATAGGTACACGTCAACTATGACAGACAAAATGAGAATTCTTTTCTCCAGAAAATCACATTGTAGGATTTTTTATGAATTTATTTGCAAATGGTGGTGGAAAATAAGTATTTGGTCAATAACAAAAGTTTCTCAATACTTTGTTATATACCCTTTGTTGGCAATGACACAGGTCAAACGTTTTCTGTAAGTCTTCACAAGGTTTTCACACACTGTTGCTGGTATTTTGGCCCATTCCTCCATGCAGATCTCCTCTAGAGCAGTGATGTTTTGGGGCTGACGCTGGGCAACACAGACTTTCAACTCCCTCCAAAGATTTTCTATGGGGTTGAGATCTGGAGACTGGCTAGGCCACTCCAGGACCTTGAAATGCTTCTTACGAAGCCACTCCTTCGTTGCCCGGGCGGTGTGTTTGGGATCATTGTCATGCTGAAAGACCCAGCCACGTTTCATCTTCAATGCCCTTGCTGATGGAAGGAGGTTTTCACTCAAAATCTCACGATACATGGCCCCATTCATTCTTTCCTTTACACGGATCAGTCGTCCTGGTCCCTTTGCAGAAAAAACAGCCCCAAAGCATGATGTTTCCACCCCCATGCTTCACAGTAGGTATGGTGTTCTTTGGATGCAACTCAGCATTCTTTGTCCTCCAAACACGACAAGTTGAGTTTTTACCAAAAAGTTATATTTTGGTTTCATCTGACCATATGACATTCTCCCAATCCTCTTCTGGATCATCCAAATGCACTCTAGCAAACTTCAGACGGGCCTGGACATGTACTGGCTTAAGCAGGGGGACACGTCTGGCACTGCAGGATT
Organism: Coregonus clupeaformis; assembly: GCF_020615455.1. Lineage (NCBI taxonomy): Eukaryota > Metazoa > Chordata > Actinopteri > Salmoniformes > Salmonidae > Coregonus > Coregonus clupeaformis. The sequence goes on from NC_059231.1 coordinate 7,538,315, forward strand.
TGAGTCCCTGGCGGCGTAGTGTGTTACTGATGGTAGGCTTTGTTACTTTGGTCCCAGGGATTTTTTCTCACCGTTCTTGTGATCATTTTGACCCCACGGGGTGAGATCTTGCGTGGAGCCCCATATCGAGGGAGATTATCAGTGGTCTTGTATGTCTTCCATTTCCTAATAATTGCTCCCACAGTTGATTTCTTCAAACCAAGCTGCTTACCTATTGCAGATTCAGTCTTCCCAGCCTGGTGCAGGTCTACAATTTTGTTTCTGGTGTCCTTTGACAGCTCTTTGGTCTTGGCCATAGTGGAGTTTGGAGTGTGACTGTTTGAGGTTGTGGACAGGTGTCTTTTATACTGATAACAAGTTCAAACAGGTGCCATTAATACAGGTAACGAGTGGAGGACAGAGGAGCCTCTTAAAGAAGAAGTTACAGGTCTGTGAGAGCCAGAAATCTTGCTTGTTTGTAGGTGACCAAATACTTATTTTCCACCATAATTTGCAAATAAATTCATAAAAAATCCTACAATGTGATTTTCAGGATTTTTTTTCTCATTTTGTCTGTCATAGTTGACGTGTACCTATGATAAAAATTACAGGCCTCTCTCATCTTTTTAAGTGGGAGAACTTGCACAATTGGTGGCTGACTAAATACTTTTTTTCCCCACTGTATGCCTGAGGAGAGATACACAGTATAACACTCTGTTTTCAGTCCCTGTTAAATTTGTATTTGTATTTTTTTTATTTCACCTTTATTTAACCAGGTAAGCCAGTTGAGAACAAGTTCTCATTTACAACTGCGACCTGGCCAAGATAAAGCAAAGCAGTGCGATAAAAACAACAACAACACAGAGTTACATATGGAATAAACAAAAATGTACAGTCAATAACACAATAGAAAATAGAAAATCTATATACAGTGTGTGCAAAAGTAGTAAGTTATGGAGGTAAGGCAATAAATAGGCCATAGTGCAAAATAATTACAATTTAGTATTGACACTGGAGTGACAGATGTGCAGAAGATGATGTGCAAATAGAGATACTTGGGTGCAAATTAGCAAAATAAATAACAATGTAAATAACAATATGGGGATGAGGTAGTTGGGCGGGCTAATTTCAGATGGGCTGTGTACAGGTGCAGTGATCGGTAAGCTGCTCTGACAACTGATGCTTAAAGTTAGTGAGGGAGATAAGTGTCTCCAGCTTCAGAGATTTTTGCAGTTCGTTCCAGTCATTGGCAGCAGAGAACTGGAAGGAATGGCGGCCAAAGGAGGTGTTGGCTTTGGGGATGACAAGTGAGATATACCTGCTGGAGCGCAGACTAAATCAGTACACCCCTGAACTAGTTAGGATTGGAGGAATTCTACCAAAATCAGATCAGATGAAAACATGCCTATGTCTCAAATACCAGAACCCCATGATAGGAACCAATTAAGCTATTGCCTAGCAACAGAGCTATGTACCACTCTAAACATCCATATCAATACCACCCTCCTTGGGAATACATAGTCACCTATCAATACCTCCCAATACTTCAAATGCATATGTGACTACTATGTGAATACGGTAACTTAATAATCAACATATTCATGATTTCATTCACAATCCTTACATTTACTTACATGTTTCAAACAGTATTATTCAAAAATGTCTACTCAAAATACATCACACAAGTGTATCCTAAGACATTACCATAATGTATCACTGTTTCAACCATAACATCTATATAAGAGAGTTATCTCCATTGTACAAGGAATACCCCTCATGCTGAAAATAGTTAGTTACTAATATATACTAATGATTCACTTAAATCACTCAGTTATCTTATACATTATAAAAATATACAGTATGAAAATGTATGCACTCACTAACTGTAAGTCGCTCTGGATAAGAGCGTCTGCTAAATGACTAAAATTTAAATTATATTAACATACAGTATAAATATCCCTAATTCTATTATGACCTTCCTCATCCTGAGAATAAATACAGATCATCATCTCAATGCATTCCCCTTCTTTCTCCGGCACTTAAATCTTCTGGCATCTCTTCATTATGTTCTTCAGACAGCTTCATAGTTCAAAATGCATTGCCCATGACAATGTCCCAACTTCAATGTCTCATCCGAGTCACCACCATCTTTACACCCCATTGTGTCTTGTCCATTTGCCAACCATTATACCAACAACATGAGAAATGTTGTATTTGAACCGATCTTTCTCCATTCTCACTCAATGGTGGACTCCTGTCACACTCTCTCGATATAAAACATGAGAAAATCAGTTGATAGCTTGGATTGGCTGCTGTACACCCGTCGCAGGTAGAAGTGGAGGAACGTCTTCAACGCCTCTGATGTTCGTCTTCAGCTGGTTCACAGGTTGTTTCTTCTTTAGGTTCACACCATTCTAGACCAAATGATCCCTGCTGTGCATCAAGACACCATCTGTACTTACCTCAATAGAAGACAGAACAAAACAGTTTAGTTGATTTAATTTCTAATCCAAGAAACCATATAAGCGTTGACTATATGACAAATTATTATGTTTGACCAATTATTCTTAATAACAATTTCTATAAAATTCCCAATTTCTGTTAGGTAAACCCTCCAAATACATAGAAATGAATGATGTGACAGTCAGGTGATTCTTGAGGTTCTTGGAGGTCTCAGGAATCAGCCATCACCGTAGCTCATCAGTAGCATCCCCTTATAATCGTCTCCCATCACCTGAACCTCGTCAGCTCCAGGATCCTCAGCTCCCTCATCTCTAGGTCGTCGGTTTCCTCCTAGTACTCTGTTGCAGTGGTTTAGATGATACCAGGTCCATCTCCCCTCTATCCGTACATCCGTTGGTGTGGGCTGGGTGATGATGTATGGTCCCTTTGGCTCTGAACCTTCTTCCCTCACTAAGGATCATGCAGAGTCCTTCTCCATTTATCAACATCACTCTGTGGAGTACTAATAGGGAAGCTGAGAGTCCCTGCTGCAAAGACACACAGACACAGACACAAAAGAAAACAGTGCTCCGCAGTGGCGGTGCCATCTTCCTCCTCTGGATTGGAATACTCCTACAGTGAGACACATAGATGCAGGTATCTCTCTCTGCTACTTTCCCCTCCATCAAGGTAGCTAGCAACAGCTAGTACTGACTTCCCCACCTAGATTCTATCCATCTCTGACTTCTGTAATCCTTTACTGCCACAAAGCCTCCAAGGCACAGAAAATGCTCAGATTCTCCTGCTATGTTTGGCAGAGAAGCCTTCACCGTTGGAAGAAAGTCTTAGCAACATTGTTAGGTGAGACACCGTATGCTACTATACCCTGTCTTCTTATCAGTCAGGAGAAGCTTTGAGATTAGGAAGTGCACATTCTTGAATCTTGTTGCAGTCCACTAGTTTCAGAGACAGGCCTCCTCTACATCCCACCTTATACCACAAATACACTTGTACATAAAACATTTAATCTAAACCATAACACATTAATTACCACTGCTCATATTCTTAATACAATTAGCATATTTACCAAAAAGCCTCATGCGAGCAGTACTTCCCCCCTTTGGACACATGACTCACATCGTGATTCATACGATCGCTCCTGAGTGGCACAGCGGTCTAAGACACTGCATTTCAGTGCTTGCTGCGTCACTACAGACCCCCTGGTTCGATTCCAGGCTGTATCACAACCGGCCGTGATTGGGAGTCCCATAAGGGCAGCGCACAATTGGCCCAGCGTCGTCTGGGTTTGGCCGGTGTAGGCCGTCATTGTAAATAAGAATTTGTTCTTAACTGACTTGCCTAGTTAAATAAAGGGAAAAAAATATGTTCCAAAACAACAACATTGTTTGTTAAACCAAAATAATAAATGACATTAAAATGACAACATTTGTAACGATCCCGGCAGTCTGAGTCGGGTCCTGTCTGTGGACTAGTTTTTCTGCTCGTGATCTCCAGTTTCCCGAGGGTTCTGGAACGCTCCCTGCCTGGTTGCCGGGCAACGTTGTAGGCGGGAGCTCTCTTGATTTCCGCACCTGCATCCCATCAGCAATCTGCACACCTGGTCCTGATCATCACCCTTCTTAGGCTCTGGCCTAACATCCATTCCCTGCCGGATCGTTAGCCATGAACATCACTCGTCCGGAACCTTCATCCAACCTCTGCCTGGTGGTCGGCGGCTGCCGAGCCATGATTGGAACAACCACTGCACCCCCAACAACTAATCAACGCCGCCCGCTCTGTTCCCTGGATTATTCAGCATCACTCTTGAATTTGTAAATAAACACTCACCTTCGTTTCTACTTACCTTGTCCTGGTCTGCTTCTGGGTTCTGGCTTTGTAACTCGTGACAGAACGATCCGGCCAGTAATGAACCCAGCGGACCTGGACTCTGTTCGCCATGCCATTACCCATCAGGAGAAGATGTTGGGCCATCATAGCACGGAGCTACAGGAGATCGCGTTGGCAGTTCGGAACCTTTCTACCGGTCTGACGGAGGTCCAGAACCAGCGCAAGTTTCCGGTGGAGGATCCACTACCGGTTTCACCCATCTCGCCTGCCGCTTCTGGAGCTGTGTCCTTCCGTGAGCCCAAGGTTCCGACGCCGGATAAATATGAGGGGGAGCTGGGAAGATGCCGTTCTTTCCTTATGCAGTGTGGGTTAGTGTTCGATCTACAGCCCTACTCTTATGCCACAGACAAGGCTAGGATAGCCTTCGTGATTGAGTTACTGCGTGGTCGAGCGCTGGAGTGGGCTTCAGCCGTTTGGGAACGACAAGACCCCTGCATGGCTTCATACCAGGGTTTCACGGCCGAGATGAGGAAGCTCTTCGACCATTCCGTCCGAGGGAGGGACGCAGCTAGGCGCCTGTTTTCGCTTCACCAAGGAACTCGCAGCGTGGCCGACTTCGTGATCGAGTTCAAGACGTTGGCTGTGGAGAGTGGGTGGAATGAGGAGTCTCTGCAAGCGGCCTTTTACCAGGGTCTGTCGGAGCAGCTCAAGGATGAGTTGATCTCCTATCCGGAGCCTAGTGACCTGGACAGCTTGGTAGCCTTGTCTATTCGGGTGGATAATCGAGTCCGAGAGCGAAGGAGGGAGAAGCAATGGGTTCCGTCCAATCGATCAGCTTCTCAGGTTCCAGTCGGGTCGGGGATTGGACCAGAATACGTCGATCATCGTCCACCACACAGGATTAGTGGAGAGGTCCTGTCTCCCGATTCTGAACCAATGCAAGTAGGGCGGCACGGGTTAACCAAGGAGGAACGCCAACTCAGACGTAGGACTAACTGTTGCCTCTACTGTGGTGGTTCGGGACATTACCTCGCCACCTGTTCCCGGCGGTCGTCAAACTGCGCGGCTCGCTAAAGTTGGGAGGACTTTTAGCGAGCCAGTTTCGACCTCTCAATACCTCTGTCAGACCCCGTTTCCCGGCTACCCTTATGAACAGGAATCAGAGCTTAGCGATTAACGCTTTTATCGATTCAGGTGCCGATGGAAGCTTTCTTGATGCCGAGTTGGTGGAACAGCTGGGGCTTTCCAAGGAGCAATTGCCAGAAGCCATTGAAGCGACCACTCTGAACGGCAGTAGGCTGGCACGTATCACGATGAGGACTGAACCGGTTAAGATGCTGTTGTCGGGGAATCATTCGGAGATGATTTCATTCTTCATTCTGCCGTCTTCCCATGTTCCTCTGGTCCTTGGATACCCCTGGCTGAAGGAACACAATCCCACGTTCGATTGGGTGACGGGCAAGGTAACGAGTTGGAGCCTTGATTGTCATGCTAACTGTCTCAAGACTGCCTGTCCCCATTCGGTTCCCAGTCAGGTGATTGAGGCTAAACCCCCCAGATTTGTCCCTGGTTCCCGAGACATATCACGATTTGGGGGAAGTGTTCAGTAAGCAGAAGGCTCTGTCACTCCCTCCCCACCGACCATATGATTGTGCCATCAACCTGTTCCCTGGAGCTGTCTACCCCAAGGGAAGGTTATACAGTATCTCCCGACCTGAACGTGAGGCTTTGGAGACCTACATCAAGGAGTCCCTAGCTGCTGGTCTCGTTCGTCCTCGTCATCACCCCTGGGGGCAGGATTCTTCTTTGTGGGTAAGAAGGATGGCTCTCTTCGACCGTGTATTGATTATCGGGGGTTGAATGACATCACGGTCAAGAACAAGTATCCCCTGCCCTTGATGAGTTCTGCCTTCGACTCCTTACAGGGTGCTACGGTGTTCACCAAGCTAGACCTACGCAATGCGTATCACATGGTCCGGATCAGAGAGGGGGACGAGTGGTTGACGGGTTTCAATACACCGATGGGTCACTTCGAGTATCAGGTGATGCCGTTTGGACTGACCAATGCTCCAGCGGTATTCCAGAGTATGGTGAACGACGTCCTGAGAGATATGATCGGTCTCTTTGTGTTTGTTTACCTGGATGACATTCTGATCTTCTCGAAGGAACCTTCCGACCACGTCCAGCATGTCCGGCAGGTTCTGCAGCGATTGTTGGAGAATCGCCTGTTCGTGAAGGCCGAGAAGTGCGAGTTTCACGCCCACACGACATCCTTTCTCGGGTACATCATCTCCAGGGGAGAGATTAGGATGGACCAGGAGAAGGTTAGAGCGGTTCTGGAATGGGCCCAGCCCGGTACGAGATTGCAGCTCCAGAGATTTTTGGGGTTTGCGAATTTCTACCGCAGATTCATCCGGGATTACAGCCGTGTGGCCGCTCCGTTAACTGCCTTGACTTCCAGTATCAGGACCTTCAAGTGGAATCCGGAGGCGGATCGAGCGTTTCTGGATTTGAAGAGGCGATTCACCAACGCACCGATTCTCTCTCAACCGGACACGGCCCGTCAGTTCGTCGTTGAAGTGGACGCGTCTGATGTGGGAGTTGGCGCCATCCTGTCGCAGCGATGCTCCACGGACAGTAAACTCCATCCCTGCGCCTACTACTCTCGTCGCCTTTCGCCTGCGGAGAGGAATTACGATGTGGGTAACCGGGAGCTTCTCGCGGTGAAACTTGCCTTGGAGGAGTGGCGCCACTGGTTGGAGGGGGCGGAGCAACCGTTTATTGTCTGGACTGACCACAAGAATCTTGCTTACGTGCAGTCGGCTAGACGTCTCAACTCCCGGTCCAGGCCAGGTGGGCGTTGTTTTTCGGACGATTCAAGTTTTCCCTGACGTTCCGACCTGGATCTAAGAACGGCAAGGCGGACGCCTTGTCCCGGATGTTCTCCAAGACGGAGGAGAGTGGGTCCAAGACCGAGACAATTCTCCCCCGGAACTGCGTCGTGGGAGCAGTTATGTGGAAGATTGAGGAGGAGGTGATGGCGGCCCTTCGGACGCAGCCCGGTCCCGGTAACGGTCCACCCGGTCGGTTGTTTGTGCCTGAGTCGGTTCGTCCTGCTGTCCTCAAATGGTCCCACGCCAGCAAGATGGCTTGTCACCCTGGCGTGGCTCGGACGATGGCGTTTCTTCGCAGACGCTTTTTGGTGGCCTGCCATGGCCGAGGATACTCGGGGTTTTGTTGCTGCCTGTCCAGTGTGTGCGCAGAATAAGAGTACCAATCGGCCCAGCTCTGGACTGCTTCACCCCTTCCTATTCCCCGCGACCATGGTCGCATCTGGCCCTGGACTTCGTCACTGGGTTGCCCGCTTCTGAGGGGAACACGGTCGTTCTGACTATCGTGGACAGATTCAGCAAGTTCGCCCACTTTGTGCCAATTGCCAAGCTTCCCTCTGCCTCGGAGACGTCCGAGATCCTGGTTAGGGAGGTGTTCAGGGTCCACGGTTTGCCCAGTGATATCGTTTCCGACCGTGGCCCTCAGTTTACCTCTGCTGTCTGGAAGTCCTTCTGTTTGGCCATTGGAGCTACAGTCAGTCTCACATCTGGTTTTCACCCCCAATCCAATGGTCAGGCGGAGAGAGCCAACCAGAAGATGGAATCCACGCTACGCTGCCTGGTCTCTTCCAACCCCACCTCCTGGGTCTCTCAGTTGCCTTGGGTTGAGTATGCCCACAATACTCTCCCTACATCTGCCACTGGGATGTCTCCCTTCCAGTGCCTGTATGGCTACCAACCTCCCTTGTTCCCTTCTCAGGAGAAGGAGCTCTCAGTGCCCTCTGTTCAGGCCCATATTCGTCGTTGCCACCGGACCTGGCATCGGGCCAGAAAGGCACTCCTTAGAGTTTCGGACCGGTATCAGCTCCAGGCGAATCGTCGCCGGATCCCCGCTCCCACCTATACCATCGGAGATAGGGTCTGGTTGGCCACACGGGATCTTCCTTTACGGACTGAGTCTAGGAAGTTGTTACCGAAGTTCATTGGTCCGTTTGTGGTGGAGAAGGTGATCAATCCAGTGGCAGTTCGGCTCAAACTACCGAGGACGCTCAGAGTCCATCCCACCTTTCATGTCTCCTGCCTCAAGCCTGTTTTCCTCAGTCCTCTGTTGCCTCCTCCGCCTCCTCCTCCTCCTCCTCGGATGATCGGAGGTGGTCCTGCCTACACGGTGCGACGCATCATGGATTCCAGACGGCGGGGCCGGGGTTTCCAGTATCTCGTGGACTGGGAGGGGTATGGTCCTGAAGAGAGGAGTTGGATTCCGCGGCGACAGATCCTAGATGCTGACCTCATTCGTGACTTCTACCGCCTCCATCCTGGCGCTCCGGGGAGTCCGCCCGGTGGCGTTCGTCGGAGGGGGGGTACTGTAACGATCCCGGCAGTCTGAGTCGGGTCCTGTCTGTGGACTAGTTTTTCTGCTCGTGATCTCCAGTTTCCCGAGGGTTCTGGAACGCTCCCTGCCTGGTTGCCGGGCAACGTTGTAGGCGGGAGCTCTCTTGATTTCCGCACCTGCATCCCATCAGCAATCTGCACACCTGGTCCTGATCATCACCCTTCTTAGGCTCTGGCCTAACATCCATTCCCTGCCGGATCGTTAGCCATGAACAGTAGGTTTACCAGAGTATCAGTCTTAGAGCTTCTAGCGTTAGTTTTGTTGTTTTGCACCTTGTTGGTTTGTTGTTTACTTACCTCCGTTTTGTTCCATCTGCAGTCACTCGTCCGGAACCTTCATCCAACCTCTGCCTGGTGGTCGGCGGCTGCCGAGCCATGATTGGAACAACCACTGCACCCCCAACAACTAATCAACGCCGCCCGCTCTGTTCCCTGGATTATTCAGCATCACTCTTGAATTTGTAAATAAACACTCACCTTCGTTTCTACTTACCTTGTCCTGGTCTGCTTCTGGGTTCTGGCTTTGTAACTCGTGACAACATTTGACAATACCTTAACTCAATTGTATTGACTAGTGACAGTTATCCCTCATTCAGTCCTTGTCATGGTCCGAATCATACATATATAGGACTATTACCAAATTATAAACTTCTTCATAATTATTCTTATTATAAATGACCCCCAACTCTGTATAATAAATTACATTAAATTCCTCATCCCATGCCTCTAGACTCCAGTGTGGGTGATCAATTCACACTAGAAAGTCAGGACAGAGGTCAGAGGTCATTCAAACCCTTCAAAGAAGTGTTCCATTCTATAGTAATAATAATAATAATAATATGCCATTTAGCAGATGCTTTTATCCAAAGCGACTTACAGTCATGCGTGCATAAATTTTTTGTGTATGGGTGGTCCCGGGGATCGAACCCACTACCTTGGCGTTACAAGCACCGTGCTCTACCAGCTGAACTACAGAGGCTAACCAGGCTCTACCAGCTGAGCTACAGAGGACCAAGCGCCGTGCTCTACCAGCTGAGCTACAGAGGACCACTCTACCAGCTGAGCACGGCGCTTAGTATAAACTAATCATTAACAACAGTCAAAACATTTCATAAATGTTATGTATCCCAAGCGTACAGTAAGTCCTCATGACATTTCTTCTCAAAAGAAATGACGTGTTTACTCAAAACTTACTCATAAAAGAAAAAAAACTTCATAAAGCTCCATGTGTAGCTCAGTTGGTAGAGCATGGCGCTTGCAACGCCAGGGTTGTGGGTTCGATTCCCACAGGGGGCCAGTATAAAAAATAAAAAATAAAAATGGTATGCACTCACTTACTGTAAGTCGCTCTGGATAAGAGCATCTGCTAAATGACTAAAATGTTTAAAAAAAAATGTATGTGTGTGCTCCTTTAAGACTTATCATATTTGACCCGTTAAAACCCCCTAAAATCAAAATAAAACCCCTATATTACCATTGTAATAGGTGGGTTGTGTGTGGTTATTTGAAAAACCCAATTGGAAAACAACAAACAAAAATAGCCAGGCCTTATTTCATTTGGTAACTCCCTATTACGACCTAATTATACTAACTGCTCCCCTCAGCCCACAGACTACAACCCACAACCCACACAAGTGGCTCAGGTAGTGCAGCTCATCCAGGATGGCACATCAATGCGAGCTGTGGCAAGAAAGTTTGCTGTGTCTGTCAGCGTAGTGTCCAGAGCATGGAGGCGCTACCAGGAGACAGGCCAGTACATCAGGAGACGTGGAGGAGGCCATAGGAGGGCAACAACCCAGCAGCAGGACTGCTACCTCCGCCTTTGTGCAAGGAGGAGCAGGAGGAGCACTGACAGAGCCTTGCAAAATGACCTCCAGCAGGCCACAAATGTGCATGTGTCTGCTCAAACGGTCAGAAACAGACTCCATGAGGGTGGTATGAGGGCCCGACGTCCACAGGTGGGGGTTGTGCTTACAGCCCAACACCGTGCAGGACGTTTGGCATTTGCCAGAGAACACCAAGATTGGCAAATTCGCCACTGGCGCCCTGTGCTCTTCACAGATGAAAGCAGGTTCACACTGAGCACGTGACAGAGTCTGGAGACGCCGTGGAGAACGTTCTGCTGCCTGCAACATCCTCCAGCATGACCGGTTTGGCGGTGGATCAGTCATGGTGTGGGGTGGCATTTCTTTGGGGGGCCGCACAGCCCTCCCTGTGCTCGCCAGAGGTAGCCTGACTGCCATTAGGTACCGAGATGAGATCCTCAGACTCCTTGTGAGACCATATGCTGGTGCGGTTGGCCCTGGGTTCCTCCTAATGCAAGACAATGCTAGACCTCATGTGGCTGGAGTGTGTCAGCAGTTCCTGCAAGAGGAAGGCATTGATGCTATGGACTGGCCCGCCCGTTCCCCAGACCTGAATCCAATTGAGCACATCTGGGACATCATGTCTCGCTCCATCCACCAACGCCACGTTGCACCACAGACTGTCCAGGAGTTGGCGGATGCTTTAGTCCAGGTCTGGGAGGAGATCCCTCAGGAGACCATCCGCCACCTCATCAGGAGCATGCCCAGGCGTTGTAGGGAGGTCATACAGGCACGTGGAGGCCACACACACTACTGAGCCTCATTTTGACTTGTTTTAAGGACATTACATCAAAGTTGGATCAGACTCCAAATCCAGACCTCCATGGGTTGATACATTTGATTTCCGTTGATAATTTTTGTGTGATTTTGTTGTCAGCACATTCAACTATGTAAAGAAAAAAGTATTTAACAAGATTATTTCATTCATTCAGATCTAGGATGTGTTATTTTAGTGTTCCCTTAATTTTTTTGAGCAGTGTATAAGGAAATTAATTCTCACAATGATTATTCAACCCCTAAATCTGCTCCTTTTGATCCCAAATCAAATGATCCTCGTATCGTTACTTGATCAACAACATAGGAAATATCTGTTTCCCCTTATATTGTTCCTGTCACCCCTCTAAATATCATATTTGATTAATTCCCCAATATAATCAATTACTCCGCGTAAGGAAGCCGGGATATTTTATCCCAGGCATCTATAAAAAAAGTTGTTTGAGACGTTTTTCCCTTAACATAACATATAGGGTACTTCCATCAATCCTGGGGGAAAAAACTCCCATCAGATAATACCACGTTTCATTAAGTTCACCACCCCTTCTACTATAACCCTGTAACCCCTGTTTGGTAATGTAATCATCTCCACTTGTTGCATTGATGTTTTAAAATAACAACCTATTGTTTATTAACTTCATAACTTACAAAAAAAAGTTACTACTCCATCAGCGTAATGGTAAAAACGACCTCCTGTTCAACCAGAAACAGATTATCATTTTTAGAATTAATTAACTGTCTGCATAACTCACTGGTGTTTAAACAAACTATAGAATGTAATAATAATAATTACAAATTGTCAAAGAACGTTCTATATTCAACTATCTAGATCTTATCCACAAACCACTACTACATAATAACATATTTTCATTGACCTTAAATAATTATTTTAATACCAGTCTACTTAAACAATTGTCACGATCGTTGAGAGACGGGTCAGACCAAGGTGCAGCGTGAAAAGCGTACATGTTTATTTACTCAATAAACATACAACAAAACAAGAAACAACGTAACGTGAAGTCCTCATGCTATACACATACACGCCTAAACAGAACAAGATCCCACAATACACAGTAGGCAATGGGCTACCTAAGTATGATCCCCAATCAGAGACAATGAGCGACAGCTGCCTCTGATTGGGAACCACACCCAGCCAGACATAGAAACAGAGAACTAGAACCTAAACATAGAATATCTAACCTAGATTTCCACACCCGGACTCAACAAACTAGAGTTATATAGGCCAGGGCGTGACAGTACCCCCAAAGGTGCGGACTCCGGCCGCACAAACCTGACATGACAGGGGAGGGTCCGGGTGGGCTTTTCGCTTCGGTGGCGGCTCCGGCTCTGGGCGTGACGACCTCTCCCTCTCTGCCTCCCCGTTGCGCCCCTGGTCTGGTCTGGACCTCGGCGCGATGCTTCCCCTCTCCTAATTGCTCATGTAAGTCACTCTGGATAAGAGCGTCTGCTAAATGACAAAAAAAATAAAAAATAAAAAATAAAAAATAAATATATATATATATATACTATGCTGGGTTAGAGGATTATAATGTTTTGTAAACTGGGCTAGAGGATTCAACTGTACTCTATGCTGGGTTAGAGCATTAAACTGTACTGTAAACTGGGCTAGACGATTAAACTGTACACTCTACTGGGTTAGAGGATTATACTTTACTTTACTGTATGCTGGGTTAGGGGATTATACTGAACTGTATTTTAAGAATAATGACTAAAGGATTTCACCCCAAATACAGTATAAATGTGTGAACGGTGTTAGAGTTATAATGTAGTGTCAACCCACTAACAGAGGGGGAGGAGTTAAAAACTGTTGAGAAAGCATTCCAGGGTGAAGGGGACTGAGAAACGGTTTAAAGGTGGGCGGAGCAAAGTGCCTTTGTGTGTCAAGGGATATAAAAGCTGTATGTATGTTTTTTGGCGCCAGAACTCTCCATGATTAAAACATACAGATCATTCTTGCTGGTTGTGGACCTTTGTTTAATTCATGATTAAACCAGATAATTTACACCCTCTGGGAATTATTCAGAGCATTAAGTTTGATTAATTAGAGATAGAAATTCTCGTGACAAATGGTCCTTCGGGCGGAACTCAAAATACGTCTTTATCGTTCTGAGGACACCGAAAACCGTGCACGGGCGGATGATAGCATCCGTATAGAATAGACCTGGCCTTCGACGTTAAGGTTATAAACAGGCCGGTGATTAATCTTATGAACGATAAAGACGTTAACGAGATTGAAAAAGCATTTAAATCCGAACTGCAAGGAGAATGTCAGTAATTTTTATTCATGGATTTTGGTGTAATTATTTGAACTTGTATGAGAATAGTAATTCTTGTGGAGGGCAGAGAATAGTTACCAAAATCTCATAAGAGAATTAAAAGGGAGGAAGGGGGTCTGAAATGACTCAAGGTGAATGGCCATTACCAAAATAAACTAGTTAATATTGAGATTGTACGGGGTACAGTGTTTACAATATAAACAGGAAGGGAGATAATTATCATCGTGTGAGATAGATACATTAAACAAGTCAAGACGTGTGAGACCTAATGATCCATCGAAATATGTGATAATTGTTTCAAGGAAGGGACTAAAATAGGTAGCGTGAGAAAAAAATGGTTGTCCCATCCCTTTCATGAAACTGGGGTTTTAAAAAACTCTGGGTTACGGGTTGGATAATTTAAATGGTTAATTACAAAACAGATCATAAACATTGGCTCAAGAGTCGCACCAGATAATAAGTCCCAGGAGAATAATTCTGGATTGAATTATTACTAAACGGGGGGGATTTCTTATTTTTCCACCATGGGAAATAAATATTCTAAAGAGGTCCGAGAATTAACGGGGGATGAAAGATATATGTTTTATGGATACATTTGGGAGAAGAGGTATGGATTTATTGGGCATCTCGATGTGGAGAAGTTAGAGGTTATGATTAGGCAGATGCATATAAACTGTGGAACGGGTTTGAAGAAACAGCGAGGGGAGGGGCTAGACACAGCGAGAGTATGGCTTTTGGAGAGTCAGGAAAGACTAGAGAATTTTGCTAGAGAGTGTAAGGCCCCGTGTAAATACTGTAACAAAACAGGTCATAACCATCGCGACTGCAGAGATAAAGGAAAGGGCAATGTCCGGGAAATGACAGTCTATTTTTTGGTTCCACGGGTAAAATGTTTGAAGAAGTGATTTGTGTCGATTAAGAATTGGCTAAAAACACCACGAAGCGATTATTGGAGAGGTACCTATACATTTCTAACAATATATACGTATGAACTTTCTCACCCAAACGTAGACGTACGTCATGGGTGAGAAAGTAGAGAATATTTACATTTGCATTTTTGGTCATTTAGCAGACACTCTTGTCCAGAGCGACTTGCAGGAGCAATTGGGGTTGGGTGCCTTGCTCGGGGGCACATCGGCAGATTTTTCGCCTGGTCGGCTCGGGGATTGGAACCGGCAACCTCTCGGTTGCTGACATGGTGCTCTTGGTTACTGGGCTACCTGCCGCCCCATATGAGTTTAAGGTTGTGGCGTTGTTTGATTATGTGATAAGGTTTAATGGGTAATCGGACCATAACTAATGTGGTTATAGAAGTAATGTATAAATAGTGGAGAGCCAATAGGGGGCTCCATTGAACTATTATGGTTTATTTGGCATTTCAATGGCATAAGGTGAAATCTGTGTGTATGAGTGAATTCAACGGCTGGTATGAATGGTAACCGGATACTACTGAGTATTTGGTTTGTTGATGTTGAATGGAAGATGTGTAGCGTGGTTGGTGGTCCTCTGTAGCTCAGCTGGTAGAGCAGGGCGCTTGTAACGCCAAGGTAGTGGGTTCGATCCCCGGGACCACCCATACACAAAAAATTTATGCACGCATGACTGTAAGTCACTTTGGATAAAAGCGTCTGCTAAATGGCATATTATTATTAAATAGAAAGACTCACTTATTCAATAGGGGTGTAGGGAGAGAGAGTTTTTACGTGTATTAAAAGTTGAATTAGATAGCTTTAGAAGTATTCTAGATAGGTCTATGAAAATATGTTACAAGTACGAATAACATTATTTCCTAAGAAGGAAGATGATTAGGGCAGGTCCCCGCGCCTCCCCCGTTGTGTAGGAAGGAGAAGGGGGGGAGGGGTGAGAGACAGTACATAGTTCAGATGATAGGAATATCATTAAATGTATGCTTATCAACGATATCAAGTATTTGTTTTATTAATTAGGGCCGAATCAGAGAGAACAGTTAAAGAAGTTGAATAGCAAACTGAAATGGCAATAGAGCTGTGAAAATTGAGTTGAGGACAAAGGAGAATCATTTATGGCTCTGGTTAGCGGGGAAAAAATAGAGACAGTCCAGCGAGTTGGATTGAGCTGTAAGATTTCAAGTAGAGGTCTAAATACTTGACTGGAAGGAAGTGCTTTGATGAATTCAAATGGTTAATACTTTATTGTATAGGTTGAGTAACACCAGTGGTGGATGAAAATAAGTGGTGAATTCTAAAATGATAATTTGGTTTCGTTACGTGAACAATGGGATATCGTTTTTACTATTAGGATGATGGATTGAATAAACATTGGTTATAAGTATGAAGTTATTAAACAATAGGTTTATATTTTAAAAACATCAATGCAACAGGTTGCAATGATTAAATTAATAGAAAGGGGTTATAGGGTTATATTAGAAGGTGTAGTGAACTTAATGAAACGTGGTATTATATAGTGTCTTCCAGGATTGATGGAAGTCTCCTATAGCATTATGTTAAGGGGATGCCTGGGATAAAATATAATGTCTTACTTACACGGAGTATGTGATTGTATTGGCTAATGAATGAAATATGACATTTACAGGGGCGAAAGGAACAATAGAAGGGGAGACAGATTTTCCTATGGTGTTGGTAAAATAATTGATAATGGATCTTTTGAGATGAGATCACATGGAGCAGATTTAGGGGTTTAATAATCATTGTGAGATTAGTTATGAGGAATTAGATTGATACAAACGATTATTGATGAGTTAGGACTGGGGATATCTGTATCATGTTTTGTGTGTACTTACCATCTTTAGATTACTGATGGTAATTGAAGGTTGACAAAATGTATAACCAGGAGAAAGAGATTAGTTTATCTCATTGGAATGTTGCCAAGGGCTAGGGGGAGCAGTATTGAAGTATTTAGGTCGTAAAGGGGAGCTACCAAATTAAGTGGGGCCTGGCTATCTTTGATTGTTGTTTTTCAATTGGGTTTTTCAAATAAAAAACAACACACCTAGTATGATGTTTATAAAGGGTTGTTATGTTGAATTTAGGGGATTTTCAACAGTTCATAGGTGGTGTTTACTATGCTGTGGGATAGAACGGTTTGTTGGGTGATTTCAATGGCCTCTGGGCTCTGTATTGACTTTCTGGTGTTGATTGGTCATCCACACTGGTGGTTCTGGGGGCATGAGAGGAAGACTTTGGGATGGTTTATTTGATCAAATTGAGGGTAATTTATAGTGCTGTGAAAAGTGTGAAGAAGATTATAATTTGGTAATAATAGGATTTGAAACATTAAAATAACAGAAGAGAGAGCTTTCCCTGAATGAAAGATACCTGTTGCTAGTCAATTGTACTAATCTTGGATTACTTTTACGGGATAGAAGTAAGTTGAGATATTATCAAATGTTGTCATTTACATTTCATTTTTATTATGCTTTAATAAACAACAAGTTGGTATTTGAAACTAAATTAATGCAATGAGCTGCAGTAATGAGAGGAAGGCACAATCTAATGCGAAACAGCTATTGCCTAGATCATTGATTTAGTAATAAGATCAGGAAGATAGTAATAATAGGAAGCTGGAAAGGATCATTTAAGATAGGGACTAGCTGTCCAGAAATAGATGAAGAATGATGAGCTTTTTGGGAATGATAGACTGCTGTAGAGCTTGGGTACTCCATTATGTACTGCATACTGGTAAATTAAGTGATCTTATCTATGGGAAGGCAATGGCAGCCCATGGTCAAATCATTTGGAACTCTGAGGAGGAAGAACAATTTATGAATAAAAAAAAAGTTGCTCACTTCCCAAACAGTCTTAGCTTTTCCTACATATAACAGGGATTTTACCCAAATGGTAGAGAGTAAAGAGGGATATGACATTGGTCGTGATTTAAAGATGGTGATGAGGGAGTTTTTTTAGTGGGCTATTAGATATAACTGGGTTAATCACGAACATAGAGGTTTTTATTCTTTGTTGGTAGGTAGTAGACTTAGGTGACCTAGGGTCGAAGTGCTTGCTCTTACTTCAATCCATGGCTGTCTTTTGTCTCTCTTCAAACATTGTGAAAGGAGCGGCACCAGGGTTGAGCAGAGTTCAGGCTAAAACCTGTCTCTCCTTGGCTATCTTCTTGATTGATTACAGCATGAAGGGGGGTTTGTGTTAGGTTTGAAAGATTTAAGTATGGACCTGTCATGTCCAACCATCAGTCTTCAGGTCAAGCCCGTGAGAGCCGGGGTAGAACAGAGTTTGAACTAAACACGAGTGTTTTTACAAGATAAGAGATTGATTGATTGGATTACTATTGATTCTGAACTGAATGAAAGTCGAATTTAGCCGCCATAAAAGACAAAGGAAGTGGGAGGAGCAATAAAGAAGCAAGGGACAGTCTCAAAAATAAATAAGGGATGGCAATTGGATGATAAATTACCAATATTACCTAAGTGATTGTTTAGGTAGGTGGTAATATTGACACATGAGCAGAACCATGTGTCAAGAGGGGGGAAGAGGCTAGTGGTAGGATTAAATAATATACGAATGAGAGGACAAAATACTTTTAAAAAAACAACATTTTTTTTACATACAGTCTAGAAAGAGAATACTGATGTGAGCGGTATGTCAGAGGTTTTGTGCCCCACAGATGAACTAAAGGAGAAGGTGACCCACTCTATCTAACCAGGTGACTGGTGAGCATCCAGTCCCTAAAGAAGAAAGACTGGAAGCAGGCCTGTTGGGAAGGGCCCTATCAGGTTATATTGGTCACTGCCTTTGCCATTAGAATAGCAGAAAGAGCAACCTGGGTCCACGTTACCCACTGCAAAAAGGTAAGAACACATACAAGCACCACTGAACACACGCAGAGTTAGAGAGAAGAACTGGACCAATAGGGTCTGGGGATCACCTCTGTTAACGAAGATCTCCTACCCCGACCTATCATCACTGTAGTGTGTTCTCAGGGTGTGAGTATGGGGTGATACCAAGCAGACAGACTGAGGACAGGAGAGGGTTGGCGGTTTTTGGGAATAGGGGTAACTTGAGCTGCATCATAGTCTCGGCAATGGTCTTGATATGTCAAGATCCACCACCAAGTACGCTGTGCCCTTACCATTGTTAAGAAGTAAAAGAGAAGAGAAGCGACCCGACATACTTATACTGTACTGTACCCTAGGTTACAGCATTATACTGTACTGGACACTGGGTTACAGCATTATACTGTACTGTACCCTAGGTTACAGCATTATACTGTACTGTACACTGGGTTACAGCATTATACTGTACTGGACACTGGGTTACAGCATTATACTGTACTGTACCCTAGGTTACAGCATTATACTGTACTGGACACTGGGTTACAGCATTATACTGTACTGTACCCTAGGTTACAGCATTATACTGTACTGTACACTGGGTTACAGCATTATACTGTACTGGACACTGGGTTACAGCATTATACTGTACTGTACCCTAGGTTACAGCATTATACTGTACTGTACACTGGGTTACAGCATTATACTGTACTGTACACTGGGTTACAGCATTATACTGTACTGGACACTGGGTTACAGCATTATACTGTAATGTACACTGGGTTACAGCATTATACTGTACTGGACACTGGGTTACAGCATTATACTGTAATGTACACTGGGTTAGAGGATTATACTGTACTGGACACTGGGTTAGAGGATTATACTGTAATGTTTGGTGGGTTACAGCATTATACTGTACTGGACACTGGGTTAGAGGATTATACTGTACTGGACACTGGGTTAGAGGATTATACTGTAATGTTTGGTGGGTTACAGCATTATACTGTACTGGACACTGGGTTAGAGGATTATACTGTACTGGACACTGGGTTAGAGGATTATACTGTAATGTTTGGTGGGTTACAGCATTATACTGTACTGGACACTGGGTTAGAGGATTATACTGTAATGTTTGGTGGGTTACAGCATTATACTGTACTGGACACTGGGTTAGAGGATTATACTGTACTGGACACTGGGTTAGAGGATTATACTGTAATGTTTGGTGGGTTACAGCATTATACTGTACTGGACACTGGGTTAGAGGATTATACTGTACTGGACACTGGGTTAGAGGATTATACTGTAATGTTTGGTGGGTTACAGCATTATACTGTACTGGACACTGGGTTAGAGGATTATACTGTAATGTTTGGTGGGTTACAGCATTATACTGTACTGGACACTGGGTTAGAGGATTATACTGTACTGGACACTGGGTTAGAGGATTATACTGTAATGTTTGGTGGGTTACAGCATTATACTGTACTGGACACTGGGTTAGAGGATTATACTGTACTGGACACTGGGTTAGAGGATTATACTGTAATGTTTGGTGGGTTACAGCATTATACTGTACTGGACACTGGGTTAGAGGATTATACTGTACTGGACACTGGGTTAGAGGATTATACTGTAATGTTTGGTGGGTTACAGCATTATACTGTACTGGACACTGGGTTAGAGGATTATACTGTAATGTTTGGTGGGTTACAGCATTATACTGTACTGGACACTGGGTTAGAGGATTATACTGTACTGGACACTGGGTTAGAGGATTATACTGTACTGGACACTGGGTTAGAGGATTATACTGTACTGGACACTGGGTTAGAGGATTATACTGTACTGGACACTGGGTTAGAGGATTATACTGTACTGGACACTGGGTTAGAGGATTATACTGTAATGTTTGGTGGGTTAGAGGATTATACTGTACTGGACACTGGGTTAGAGGATTATACTGTACTGGACACTGGGTTAGAGGATTAAACTGTACCATATTCAGAGTTACAGGATTATACTTCACTGTTCCCTGGGTTACAGGATTATACTGTACTCTATGCTGGGTTAGAGGATTATACTGTACTGTGCTATACGTTAGCTTAGAGGATTATACTGTACTGTACTCTGGGTTAGATGTTTATACTGTTCTGTACTCTAAATGTACCGGATTATACTGTAACATATGCTAGGTTAGAGGATTATACTGTGCTGTACGCTGGGTTATAGGATTATACTAAACTTTATGGTGAGTTAAAGGATTATAATGTACTGTACACTGGCTAAAATTACTATACTGTATTTGTCAAGGCGTGCTGAAGGTGGGTGTGGTGTAGGAATCATGCGCAGGACACAGAGGCTCAGTCCAAAGGCTTTAGTGCAATAAATATATATCCAACCGAAGCAAAATAAGCCCGAAGGCAAAATGCACGACGCACACAGGCGACAAAACGAATGACGCACAAACATGTGCAAACAACCCTCTCAAACACTGGAGGGAAAATGTAGCTCCAAAACACGAAACAGTAGTACAATCACACACAACGACAAGCACACACAACGAGAACTAAATAGGGCACTAACGAGGACTAACAAGACACAGGTGTACAACATCCAGACAAAACCAATCGAACATGAAACATAGATCGGTGGCAGCTAGTACTCCGGGGACGACGACCGCCGAAGCCTGCCCGAACCAGGAGGAGGAGCAGCCTCGGCCGAAACCGTGACAGTACCCCCCCTTGACGCGCGGCTCCAGCCGTGCGCCGACCCCGGCCTCGGGGACGACCAGGAGGACGCGGAGCAGGGCGCGCGGGATGGTCCCGGTGGAACTCCGACAGGAGAGATGGGTCTAGGATGTCCCTCCGCGGCACCCAGCACCGCTCCTCCGGGCCGTACCCTCCCACTCCACGAGATACTGAAGACCCCCCATCCGGCGTCTAGAGTCCAAGATGGACCGAACGGTGTACGCCGGAGCCCCCTCGATGTCCAGTGGGGGCGGAGTAGTCTCCCCTATCTCATTGTCCTGGAGTGGACCAGCTACCACCGGCCTGAGAAGAGACACATGGAACGAGGGGTTAATATTCCTATACTCAACAGGTAGATGTAATCTATAACATACCTCGTTCAATCTTCTCAGGACTTTAAAGGGCCCCACAAACCGCCGACCCAGCGTCCGGCAGGGCAGGCGGAGGGGCAGGTTTCTGGTAGAGAGCCAGACTCGATCTCCGGGTGCGTACACCGGCCCCTCACTGCGGTGGAGATCGGCGCTCGCCTTGTGACGAAGGACGGCCCGCTGCAGGTGGACGTGGGCAGCGTTCCACGTCTCTTCCGAGTGCCTCATCCAATCATCCACCGCAGGGGCCTCGATCTGGCTCTGCTGCCAAGGTGCCAGAACCGGCTGGTACCCTAACACACATTGGAAGGGGGTTAGGTTAGTAGAGGAGTGGCGGAGAGAGTTCTGGGCCATCTCGGCCCAGGGAATGTACCGTGCCCACTCCTCCGGCCGGTCCTGGCAATACGACCTCAGAAACCTACCCACATCCTGGTTGACACGTTCTACCTGCCCGTTACTCTCGGGTGGTACCCTGAGGTAAGGCTAACCGAGACCCCCAAACGCTCCATGAACGCTCTCCAAACACGAGAGGTAAACTGGGGACCTCGATCAGACACTATATCCTCGGGTACCCCGTAATGCCGGAAGACATGGGTAAATAGGGCCTCAGCGGTCTGTAGGGCAGTAGGAAGACCTGCCATAGGGAGAAGACGACAGGCCTTAGAGAACCGGTCCACAACGACCAGGATGGTGGTATTCCCCTGAGAGAGGGGAAGGTCTGTCACAAAATCCACCGAGAGGTGGGACCATGGTCGTTGTGGAACGGGCAGGGGTTGTAACTTACCCCTGGGCAGATGTCGGGGCGCCTTACACTGGGCACACACCGAGCAGGAGGAGACATAAACCCTCACATCCCTAGCCAAAGTGGGCCACCAGTATTTAGTGCTGAGGCAATGCACCGTCCGGCCGATACCCGGATGTCCAGAGGAGGGTGACGTGTGAGCCCAGTAAATGAGTCGATCCCGAATCTCGCGCGGAACGTACTTCCGACCCTCAGGACACTGTGGAGGGCTGGGGTCGGTACGCAACGCCGCTCGATTTCGGCATCGACCTCCCACACCACCGGTGCCACTAGGCAAGACTCCGGTAGTATGGGAGTGGGCTCAACGGACCTCTCCTCCGTGTCATACCGCCGGGACAGCGCATCTGCCTTACCATTCTGGGACCCAGGGATGTACGTGATTTTAAATACGAACCTGGTGAGAAACATACTCCATCGAGCCTGGCGAGGGTTCAGTCTCCTCGCTGCCCGGATGTACTCCAGGTTCCGATGGTCAGTCAAAATGAGGAAAGGGTGTTGAGCCCCCTCAAGCCAATGCCTCCACACCTTAAGGGCTTGAACTACAGCTAACAGCTCCCTGTCCCCAACGTCATAGTTACGCTCCGCCGGGCTGAGCTTCTTACTGTAAAAGGCACAGGGGCGGAGTTTAGGTGGCGTGCCGGACCGTTGAGAGAGAACGGCCCCTATACCAGCCTCAGACGCGTCTACCTCGACCTGAAAGGGTACGCGGGATCCGGATGCGCTAGCACCGAGCCGACGTAAACAGGTCCTTCAGTCTCCTAAAGGCCCTGTCCGCATCGGCTGACCACTGCAGGCGCACCGACCCCCCTTTCAGAAGGGACGTGATGGGAGCTGCCACCTGTCCAAAACCCCCGGATAAACCTCCGGTAGTAATTCGCAAAGCCCAAAAACTGCTGCACCTCTTTTACAGTAGTTGGGGTTTGCCAATTACGCACAGCGGACACACGATCCACCTCCATTCTCACCCCTGACGCGGACAACCGATAACCCAAAAAGGAGACCGACTCCTGGAAAAACAGACATTTCTCTGCCTTGACATATAGGTCGTGCTCCAACAGCCTCCTCAATACACGCCGCACCAGGGTTATATGCTCGGCTCGGGTAGACGAGTACACCAGAATGTCATCAATGTATACGACCACCCCTTGTCCCTGCATATCCCGGAAAATGTTATCTACGAAGGATTGGAAGACTGATGGAGCATTCATCAACCCATATGGCATGACGAGATATTCGAAATGACCAGACGTGGTACTAAACGCTGTCTTCCATTCGTCACCCTCCCTAATGCGCACCAAGTTATACGCGCTCCTGAGATCCAGTTTTGTGAAAAACCGCGCTCCATGCAATGACTCCGTCATGGTCGCAATCAGAGGGAGTGGATAACTGTATTTCACAGTAATCTGATTGAGACCACGATAATCAATGCACGGGCGCAACCCTCCATCTCTCTTTTTCACAAAAAAGAAGCTCGAGGAGGCGGGAGAAGTGGAGGGCCGAATGTATCCCTGTCTCAAAGATTCGGCTATATAAGTCTCCATAGCTTTCCTCTCCTCTTGAGACAAAGGATACACATGGCTCCGTGGGAGCGCTGCTCCTGCCTGGAGATCAATCGCACAATCCCCCTGTCTATGAGGAGGCAACTGCGTCGCCCTAGTTTTACTAAACACGAGTGCTAAATCCCCATATTCAGGCGGAATGTGCAGTGCGGGCACTTGGTTTGGACTTTCCACCGAAGTCGCCCCCACGGAAACACCCAGACATCGCCCCCGCACTGAGCAGACCACCCATCGAGAGCCCTCTGTTGCCACGAAATAGCAGGGTTATGGGTGCTTAACCAGGGAATCCCCAGCACCACTGGGTACGCAGGAGAGTCGATCAGATACAACTGTATAGTCTCCTCATGACCCCCCTGCGCTCACATCCGAAGTGGCGCTGTGATCTCCCTGATCAACCCCCGACCCCAACGGACGGCTGTCTAAGGCATGAACGGGAAAAGGTTGGTCAACAGGTAGGAGAGGGATCCCTAACTCAAAACAAAACTTACGATCAACAAAATTCCCAGCTGCGCCTGAATCTACTAGCGCCTTATGCTGGGAATGAGGTGCAACCTGTGGAAAACAAACAGGTATACAAAAGTGTGCAACAGAAAGCTCTGGGTAAGTGGGACGTCTACTCACCTGGGAGGCCCCCCCAGTGCGTGACCTGTTGTCGTTACTCCCGGAGAACCCTCCCCAGCACCTGGCCGTAGTGTGCCCTCCACGACCGCACTTGGTGCAGGAGACAGGCCCCCTCGGGCTCTTCCTACTCCGTTCTCTAGCGCCGGCACCCCCGAGCTCCATAGGGCTCGGCTCGGAGGTGCCGGAGGGCGGAATGGACGGACTCCCCTCGGGACGTCCACGGGTGGCCAGCAGGGTGTCCAGACGGATGGACATATCGACCAACTGGTCGAAGGTAAGATGGGTATCCCTGCAGGCCAACTCACGTTGAACGTCCTCTCGTAGGCTACATCGAAAATGGTCGATGAGAGCCCGTTCATTCCACCCTGCATCCGCCGCTAGAGTCCGGTACTCTAGAGCGAACACCTGAGCGCTCCTCCTCCCCTGTCTCAAATGGACCAGACGCTCCCCCGCCGCTTTGCCCTCAGGTGGATGGTCGAACACGGCCTTGAAGCGGCGGGAGAACTCGGCGTAGGTAATGGTGTTGGCGTCCATCTTCCTCCACTCGGCGTTAGCCCACTCCAACGCCTTGCCCGTGAGACAGGAGATGAGGGCGGAAACGCTCTCGTATCCCGAGGGCACCGGGTGTACAGTGGCCAGGTAGAGCTCTACCTGCAGGAGGAACCCCTGACACCCGGCAGCTGTTCCGTCATACGCCCTCGGGAGCGAGAGCCGAATCCCCCTGGGTTCCGAACCTGGGACTGGTGGACAGACCGATGGGATGGACAGGGTAGGTGGAGGTGTGGGTACACTGCTGGCCTCCCATCGGTGCATGATGTTGATTACCTCCTGTAGAGCGGTCTCCAGGTGTCGGATCTGGTCCTCTTGCCCACGGAGATGCTCCTCGAGCGACACAGGCGTCACTGCCGATCCTGCTGATTCCATTAATAAGGTGTGTGATTCTGTCAAGGCGTGCTGAAGGTGGGTGTGGTGTAGGAATCATGCGCAGGACACAGAGGCTCAGTCCAAAGGCTTTAGTGCAATAAATATATATCCAACCGAAGCAAAATAAGCCCGAAGGCAAAATGCACGACGCACACAGGCGACAAAACGAATGACGCACAAACATGTGCAAACAACCCTCTCAAACACTGGAGGGAAAATGTAGCTCCAAAACACGAAACAGTAGTACAATCACACACAACGACAAGCACACACAACGAGAACTAAATAGGGCACTAACGAGGACTAACAAGACACAGGTGTACAACATCCAGACAAAACCAAATCGAACATGAAACATAGATCGGTGGCAGCTAGTACTCCGGGGACGACGACCGCCGAAGCCTGCCCGAACCAGGAGGAGGAGCAGCCTCGGCCGAAACCGTGACAGTATTGTACACTGATGAGGGGTTCATATCCCCTCATCAGTACCTGTATAAGTGTTCCCTCTTCCCCCTTGTCTTTGTGTGTGATTGTTTATTGTGAGAAGAGTGAAGCTCGGTTGAGCTCCTTGTATTTGGTATCACCAGGTTATTTTCCCTGTGTGCCTGTTTGGTTCCAGTGCACCTGTTTTGCCCACTGGACTGTTTTGACGCATTACTGCGTAACTCTGTATTCCGGAATAAATCCTGTTATTCTGTGATTTACCCTCCTGCGCCTGACTCCTTCAAATCACCCATCATGCTTTGAGTACTTGTCCTGGTATTCTGTCTGGCCCTGCGGCCTTGTGAATGTTAACTATATAAGGCCTAACTATGATATTATTACTAGGGGTGTGCCGAGTAGTAGGATAAAACAAGTATCGTAACGGATATCGGCAATTCTATGGATACGATTATGAACAGAGTATTTTTTGTAATTTTCTGTGATCTGGGAGAAAAACAAATATTTGGGTGCCAGCACGCATCTTTCTCATGTCAGTCAGTCAAGTGAGCTGCTATGTGGTCTAAATAAACTAAACTGGCTAGTTTGCCTGTCTATAAGAGAACGGTGGGCTGTACGTTGATCCTGCTGCTCTGATTGGATAGAGTAAAGGTGTATTTCTCCGTCCACAAACTTCATCATTTCACCTGATCAGTTTTTCTCTCATGTTTTTGGTCTGATCATTTAGATTGCTGGTGCCTGTTACTATTACAAATCACATGACGAGGACGTTTGTTATCAAGCTAACAAGCGGGGCGAGGGTAGGGAACAAATATTAAACACTGATGCACAATCTGACTGAGTGAAAGCAAACTTGGCTGCCCGCTGCAAGATGAGGACACACAGACACATACACCCCTTCGCGCGCTGCTCCTAATCGGCAGCGTTTTTGTAGTGAGAACATGCAGGGAGGTATTTTGCGAACATATAATTAGGCATATTAAAACACTTTAGTTTTTTCAGATCATGAGCATCATCCGATCCGATCCAACTATCAACTGTCAATTTACGGATATGATTACGAATACAAGTATAGCCATGTCGGCACACCCCTAATGTTTAAAGGTCTTACTCACATCGGTTATGGAGAGCGAGATCACTCAGTCGTCCGGAACAGCTGGTGCTCTCATGCATGGTTCAGTGTTGCTTGCCTCGAAGCGAGCATAGAATGCATTTAGTTTGTCTGGGAGGTTTGCGTCACTGGGCCACTCAGGCTGGGTTTCCCTTTGTAATCCGTAATAGTCTGCAAACCCTGCCACATCCAATGAGCATTTGAGCCGGTGTAGTAGGACTCTATCTTAGTCCATGTCTGTTCCTTGAAAGCGGTAGCTCTAGCCTTTAACGTGGTATGGATACTGCCATAAATCCATTGCTTTTGGTTAGGGTACGTACGTACGGTCACTGTGGGGACGACGTCGTTGATGCACTTCTTGATGAAGCCTGTGACTGATGTGGTGTACTCTTCAATGTTATTGGATGAATCCCTGAACATATTCCAGTCTGTGCTAGCAGAGCAGTCTTATAGCTTAGCATCCACTTCGTCGGACTGCTTCCGTGCTGAGCGTACTGAGCGCGTCACTGGTACTTCCTGTTTGAGTTTTTGCTTATAAACAGGAAGCAGGAGGAGAGATTCGTGGTCTGCAATTTACCATGATGTATTCTAGTTTGGATCAGCAAAAGCTGAAGACTTCCTTCACACTTGAAGCAGCACACCAGTTGTTGTTTACAAAGAGGCACACCCCTCCCCCTTTGGTTTTACCTGAGTCCGCTGTCCGGTCGTGACGAAGCATGGAGAAACCCTAGAGTTTTATGTCCATATCGTCCGTCAGTGGGCTTGGGCGGTATTCAGATTGTCATACCTTCATACCGACCTTGTGCCATATCGGGATATTCGGGGCGCTGTTTTCAAACCCTACTGATACTCTGTAATCCGTAGGTTAGCAATGCTAACAAGTACATGTAAAATCCCATAGAGAATACTAACTAAATGCTAACGAGCACATTGCGAATATTTTTACAGTTTCTGATCTAAACTATACAAATAACTCAAAAATGCTACTCCCAGTTTGCTGAACGCACAAAACAAATATTAGCCAGCAAGGCTCTTGATCCAGGAGGGGATTCTCTGCTGTTACCAAGCAAATGCCTGATTTTGGAAGAAGCCAACCACTTAGCTAGATAGCTAACTAGCTACTAAATTAGCAACCCAGACTGCAGAGCATTTAGCACATTTTAGACAGTTACCTTAATAGTTATAATATATCTAGCTGGCAAACATTTATTTGTGAATTCAATACTGTAATTAGATCACCTGACGCATGTGACAACAGTGAGTGACACACAAGACTCCGGTCTCTCGTTGTTGTATGCTTATGAACAAACATCAAGTGACACGTGACTGGGGACTACTGAAAGCTTCATAATAATGTGACAGTTGAAATTAAGAAAGCAATATTCTTTATCTCCTAATGTATTGCACAAGTTGACTGCAGGTATTTACTTAAAAAGTAGCTACAAATATTACAATTATTATTTTTTACTTCAAAGAAAAAGTTTCAACGGTATTAAAAAACCATCCCTTGGCTTTTTCCAAATACCATGCTATAGGGCACATACGGTATATCGCCCAAGCCTATCAGCCAAGTTTCTGAAAAGTATAGAATATAATTTCCTGTTCTCTAATGACTGGTTCTCTAATGACTGGTTCTATAATGACTGGTTCTATAATGACTGGTTCTCTAAATACTGGTTCTATAATGACTAGTTCTCTAATGACTGGTTCTATAATGACTGGTTCTCTAATGACTGGTTCTGAAATGACTGGTACTATAAATACTGGTTCTATAATGACTAGTTCTCTAATGACTGGTTCTCTAATGACTGGTTCTATAATGGCTGGTTCTTTAATGACTGGTTCTCTGAAGACTGGTTCTATAATGACTATTTCTCTAATGTAAAAACAGATTTTAAAAAACACAGTGGGGACTGTGAAGCAACACAAACATAGACACAGACACATGCAAACACACACACAATATAACATACACACTATACACACAAGGTACACATGTATTATGTATTAGTATGTATATATGTGGTAGTGGTGGAGTAGGGGCCTGAGGGCACACAGTGTGTTGTGAAATCTGTGAATGTATTGTAATGTTTTTAAAATTGTAGCTACCTTGGCAGGAACTAATGGGGATCCATAACAAATACAAATACAAATGGTTCTCTAATGACTGGTTCTTTGATGACTGTTTGTCTTCCACAGAGAGGGGATCTGTAAGTGTGGTTACCAGAGGATCCACCATGTTGATGACTCTATCAAACCTGAGAACTGCCTGGGAGAGACATGGGCCAGACACCGACAGGAGGTCCCTACTGACGCTTATGGAGACATCAGGTTTGGTGACCTGGGACAGAAGATCGGCAAGGTACAAATTAAATCTGAATTTCAGTGAATTCATGTTAAGATGTATTCATTGTTGTCTTTTGTGTGTTAATACATGTATATGTGTCTGTCTGTGTGTCTGTGCCGTTCTGTGTGTTCTCCAGTACGTGCGTGTCTCCTCAGACACTTCTCCAGAACTGCTGTACCAGCTGCTGACAGAACAGTGGAAGCTCCCTCCTCCCAACCTGATCATCTCTGTCACCGGCGGGGCCAAGAACTTCTACATGAAACCTCACCTCACAGCACTGTTCCGCAGGGGCCTCATCAAAGTGGCACAGACTACAGGTAGAGTACTGACCTGACTACAGGTAACAACAGACTACAGGTAGAGTACTGACCTGACTACAGGTAACAACAGACTACAGGTAGAGTACTGACCTGACTACAGGTAACAACAGACTACAGGTAGAGTACTGACCTGACTACAGGTAACAACAGACTACAGGTAGAGTACTGACCTGACTACAGGTAACAACAGACTACAGGTAGAGTACTGACCTGACTACAGGTAACAACAGACTACAGGTAGAGTACTGACCTGACTACAGGTAACAACAGACTACAGGTAGAGTACTGACCTGACTACAGGTAACAACAGACTACAGGTAGAGTACTGACCTGACTACAGGTAACAACAGACTACAGGTAGAGTACTGACCTGACTACAGGTAACAACAGACTACAGGTAGAGTACTGACCTGACTACAGGTAACAACAGACTACAGGTACAGTACTGACCTGACTACAGGTAACAACAGACACAGGTAGAGTACTGACCTGACTACAGGTAACAACAGACTACAGGTAGAGTACTGACCTGACTACAGGTAACAACAGACTACAGGTAGAGTACTGACCTGACTACAGGTAACAACAGACTACAGGTAGAGTACTGACCTGACTACAGGTAACAACAGACTACAGGTAGAGTACTGACCTGACTACAGGTAACAACAGACTACAGGTAGAGTACTGACCTGACTACAGGTAACAACAGACTACAGGTAGAGTACTGACCTGACTACAGGTAACAACAGACTACAGGTAGAGTACTGACCTGACTACAGGTAACAACAGACTACAGGTGGAGTACTGACCTGACTACAGGTAACAACAGACTACAGGTAGAGTACTGACCTGACTACAGGTAACAACAGACTACAGGTACAGTACTGACCTGACTACAGGTAACAACAGACACAGGTAGAGTACTGACCTGACTACAGGTAACAACAGACTACAGGTAGAGTACTGACCTGACTACAGGTAACAACAGACTACAGGTAGAGTACTGACCTGACTACAGGTAACAACAGACTACAGGTAGAGTACTGACCTGACTACAGGTAACAACAGACTACAGGTGCAGTACTGACCTGACTACAGGTAACAACAGACTACAGGTAGAGTACTGACCTGACTACAGGTAACAACAGACTACAGGTAGAGTACTGACCTGACTACAGGTAACAACAGACTACAGGTGCAGTACTGACCTGACTACAGGTAACAACAGACTACAGGTAGAGTACTGACCTGACTACAGGTAACAACAGACTACAGGTAGAGTACTGACCTGACTACAGGTAACAACAGACTACAGGTAGAGGACTGACCTGACTACAGGTAACAACAGACTACAGGTAGAGTACTGACCTGACTACAGGTAACAACAGACTACAGGTAGAGGACTGACCTGACTACAGGTAACAACAGACTACAGGTAGAGTACTGACCTGACTACAGGTAACAACAGACTACAGGTGCAGTACTGACCTGACTACAGGTAACAACAGACTACAGGTGCAGTACTGACCTGACTACAGGTAACAACAGACTACAGGTAGAGTACTGACCTGACTACAGGTAACAACAGACTACAGGTAGAGTACTGACCTGACTACAGGTAACAACAGACTACAGGTGCAGTACTGACCTGACTACAGGTAACAACAGACTACAGGTAGAGTACTGACCTGACTACAGGTAACAACAGACTACAGGTAGAGTACTGACCTGACTACAGGTAACAACAGACTACAGGTGCAGTACTGACCTGACTACAGGTAACAACAGACTACAGGTAGAGTACTGACCTGACTACAGGTAACAACAGACTACAGGTAGAGTACTGACCTGACTACAGGTAACAACAGACTACAGGTAGAGGACTGACCTGACTACAGGTAACAACAGACTACAGGTAGAGGACTGACCTGACTACAGGTAACAACAGACTACAGGTAGAGTACTGACCTGACTACAGGTAACAACAGACTACAGGTACAGGACTGACCTGACTACAGGTAACAACAGACTACAGGTAGAGTACTGACCTGACTACAGGTAACAACAGACTACAGGTGCAGTACTGACCTGACTACAGGTAACAACAGACTACAGGTAGAGTACTGACCTGACTACAGGTAACAACAGACTACAGGTAGAGTACTGACCTGACTACAGGTAACAACAGAATACAGGTAGAGTACTGACCTGACTACAGGTAACAACAGACTACAGGTGCAGTACTGACCTGACTACAGGTAACAACAGACTACAGGTAGAGTACTGACCTGACTACAGGTAACAACAGACTACAGGTAGAGTACTGACCTGACTACAGGTAACAACAGACTACAGGTAGAGTACTGACCTGACTACAGGTAACAACAGACTACAGGTAGAGTACTGACCTGACTACAGGTAACAACAGACTCGCCTGACTGACTGGCTCCAAACTACAGGTACAAGATAGGTCCAACAATATTGACCGTAATGGTATTTAGTTTAGGGTACAGTAAGCCTCAAAGAAAAGCGGAAACTTCACACTGCTCTTGCTAGTATCACTTATCTTATTCAAGCTTACACGTCTACCTCTTGGCCTTCGTCAGAGCTTTTTATAGGTGCAGTAAGCCTGATCTGCTTCTCTTTCCCGTGGCAGACTTGTGGTACTGTCCTCTGTTGGTTTTGGGTGGAGAGTGCTGTTGTGTGCAGAATGTCCCTGGTTTGAGCCCTATGGTCGGTTGTCATGGCCTGTTGTCATGGCCTGTTGTCATGGCCTATGGTCTGTTGTCATGGTCTGTGGTCTATTGTCATGGCCTGTTGTCATGGCCTGTGGTCTGTTGTCATGGCCTGTGGTCTGTTGTCATGGCCTGTGGTCTGTTATCATGGCCTGTGGTCTGTTGTCATGGCCTGTGGTATGTTGGCATGGCCTGTGGTCTGTTGTCATGGCCTGTGGTCTGTTGTCATGGCCTGTGGTCTGTTGTCATGGCCTGTGGTCTGTTGTCATGGTCTGTGGTCTATTGTCATGGCCTGTTGTCATGGCCTGTGGTCTGTTGTCATGGCCTGTGGTATGTTGTCATGGCCTGTGGTCTGTTGTCATGGCCTGTGGTCTGTTGTCATAGCCTGTGGTCTGTTGGCATGGCCTGTGATCTGTTGTCATGGCCTGTGGTCTGTGGTCTGTTGTCATGGCCTGTGGTCTGTGGTCTGTTGTCATGGCCTGTGGTCTGTTGGCATGGCCTGTGATCTGTTGTCATGGCCTGTGGTCTGTGGTCTGTTGTCATGGCCTGTGGTCTGTGGTCTGTTCATGATTAACGACTCATGGTGTAATTGTAGTAATATACAGGAACTCGAGTCCTTCTGTTCACCCGACCTAGAATACCTCACAATCAAATGCCGACCGTATTATCTCCCAAGAGAATTCTCTTCGGTTATAGTCCCGGCCGTGTATATCCCCCCTCAAGCCGATACCACGACGGCCCTCAAAGAACTTCACTGGACTTTATGCAAACCACATATCCTGAGGCTGCATTTATTGTAGCCGGGGATTTTAACAAAGCAAATTTGAGGACTAGGCTGCCGAAGTTCTATCAACATATCGACTGTTGTACACGGGCTGCTAAAATCCTCTTCCATTGCTATTCGAACTTCCGGGATGGTTATAAGGCCCTCCCCCGCCCTCCTTTCGGCAAATCTGACCACGTCTCCATTTTGTTCCTCCCTTCCTATAGGCAGAAACTCAAACAGGAAGTAAGGACTATTCAACGCTGGTCTGACCAATCGGAATCCACGCTTCAAGATTGTTTTGATCACGCGGACTGGGATATGTTCCGGGTAGTTTCTGAAAATAATTTAGACATATACACTGAAACGGTGACTGAGTTTATCAGGAAGTGTATAGGTGATGTTGTGCCCACTGTGACTATTAAAATCTACCCTAACCAGAAACCGTGGACAGATGGCAGCATTCACACAAAACTGAAAGCGCGAACCACCGCATTCAACCATGGCAAGGTGACTGGGAATATGGCAGAATACAAACAGTGTAGCTATTTTTAAGGCAATTAAACTGGCAAGACATCAGTATAGAGACAAAGTGGAGTCGCAATTCAACGGCTCAGACACGAGACGTATGTGGCAGGGTCTACAGACAATCACGGACTACAAAAAGAAAACCAGCCACGTCGCCGACACCGACGTCTCGCTTCCAGACAAGCTAAATACCTTCTTCCCCCGCTTTGAGGATAACACAGTGCCACCGACGAGGCCCACTACCAAGGACTGTGGCCTCTCCTTCTCCATGGCCGACGTGATTAAGACATTTAAGCATGTTAACCCTCGCAAGGCTGCCGGCCCAGATGGCATCCCTAGCCGCGTCCTCAGAGCATGCGCAGACCAGCTGGCTTGTGTGTTTACGGACATATTCAATCTCTCCCTTTCCCAGTCTGCTGTTCCCACATGCTTCAAGATGGCCACCATTGTTCCTGTACCCAAGAAAGCAAAGGTAACTGAACTAAATGACTATCGCCCTGTAGCACTCACCTCATCATGAAGTGCTTTGAGAGATTAGTCAAGGATCATATCACCTCTACCTTACCTGTCAACCTAGACCCACTTCAAATTGCTTACCGCCCCAATCGATCCACAGACGATGCAATCGCCATCACACTGCACACTGCCCTATCCCATCTGGACAAGAGGAATACCTATGTAAGAATGCTGTTCATTGACTATAGCTCAGCATTCAACACCATAGTACCCTCCAAGCTCATCATTAAGCTCGAGGCCCTGGGTCTGAACCCCGACCTGTGCAACTGGGTCCTGGACTTCCTGACGGGCCGCCCCCAGGTGGTGAAGGTAGGAAACAACATCTCCACTTCGCTGATCCTCAACACTGGGGCCCCACAAGGATGCGTGCTCAGCCCCCTCCTGTACTCCCTGTTCACCCATGACTGCGTGGCCATGCACGCCTCCAACTCAATCATCAAGTTAGCAGACGACACAACAGTCGTAGGCTTGATTACCAACGATGACGAGACAGCCTACAGGGAGGAGGTGAGGGCTCTGGGAGTGTGGTGCCAGGAAATTATCCTCTCACTCAACGTCAACAAAACAAAGAAGATAATCGTGGATTTCAGGAAACAGCAGAGGGTGCACCCCCCTATCCACATCGACGTGACCGTAGTGGAGAAGGTGGAAAGCTTCAAGTTCCTTGGCGTACACGTCACTGACAAACTGAAATGGTCCACCCACACAGACAGTGTGGTGAAGAAGGCGCAACAGAGCCTCTTCAACCTCAGGAGGCTGAAGAAATTCGGCTTAGCACCTAAAACCATCACAAACTTATACAGATGCACAATTGAGAGCATCTTGTCGGGCTGTATCACCGCTTGGTACGGCAACTGCACCGCCCGCAACCACAGGGCTCTCCAGAGGGTGGTACGGTCTGCCCAACGCATTACCGGGGGCAAACTACCCGCCCTCCAAGACACATACAGCACCCGATGTCACAGGAAGGCCAAAAAGATAATCAAGGACATCAACCACCCGAGCCACTGCCTGTTCACCCCGCTATCATCCAGAAGGCGAGGTCAGTACAGGTGCATCAAAGCTGGGACCGAGAGAATGAAAAACAGCTTCTATCTCAAGGCCATCAGACTGTTAAATAGCCATCACTAGCACATTAGAGGCTGCTGCTGCCTATTGAAATCACTGGCCACTTTAAGAAATGGAACACTAGTCACTTTAATAATGTTTCCATATCTTGGACTACTCATCTCATATGTATATACTGCATTCTATTCTATAATATTCTACTGTATCTTAGTCCATGCCGCTCTGTCATTGCTTGTCCATATATGTATATATTCTTAAATTCCATTCCTTACTTAGAGTTGTGTGTATTGGGTATATGTTGTGAAATTGTTAGATATTACTTGTTAGATATTACTGCACTGTCGGAGCTAGAAGCACAAGCATTTCGCTACACCCGCTATAACATCTGCTAAACACGTGTATGTGACAAATACAATTTGATTTGATTTGTTGTCATGGCCTGTGGTCTGTGGTCTGTGGTCTGTTGTCATGGCCTGTGGTCTGTTGTCATGTCCTGTTGTCATGGCCTGTTGTCATGGCCTGTGGTCTGTTGTCATGGCCTGTTGTCATGGCCTGTGGTCTGTTGTCATGGCCTGTTGTCATGGCCTGTGGTCTGTTGTCATGGCCTGTTGTCATGGCCTGTGGTCTGTTGTCATGGCCTGTTGTCATGGCCTGTGGTCTGTTGTCATGGCCTGTTGTCATGGCCTGTGGTCTGTTGTCATGGCCTGTTGTCATGGCCTGTGGTCTGTGCAGGAGCATGGTTAACCTGTAACTTGTTAACCTGTGTTCATTATAGGTGCCTGGATCATTACAGGTGGCACACATGCAGGTGTGATGAAGCATGTAGGCCAGGCGGTGAGGGATTACATCCTCAGCAGTGACTCTATGGCGGGGCAAATAGTGGCCATTGGAGTGGCGACCTGGGGAGCCATACACAACAGAAGAACCCTGGTACACCCTGAGGTAAGGACTGGAGAGAGAGAGAGAGAGAGAGAGAGAGAGAGAGAGAGAGAGAGAGAGAGAGAGAGAGAGAGAGAGAGAGAGAGAGAGAGAGAGAGAGAGAGAGAGAGAGAGAGAGAGAGAGAGAGAGAGAGAGAGAGAGAGAGAGGCGAGAGAGAGAGAGAGAGAGAGAGAGAGAGAGAGAGAGAGAGAGAGAGAGAGAGAGAGAGAGAGAGTTATAGAGCCGAGATATGAACTGAAGAGAGAGAGAGAGAGTTATACAGCTGAGATACGGTGCATTTGGAAAGTTATTCAGAACACTTCCCTTTTTCCAAATGTTGTTACGTTACAGACTTATTCAAAAATGGATTAAAAATAAAAAATCCTCATCAATCTACACACAATAATGACAAAGCGAAAACAGGTTTATATAAATTTTTGCACATTTATTAAAATGAAATACCTTATTTACATAACTATTCAGACCCTTTGCTATGAGACTTGAAATTGAGCACGTCATTTAGCAGACGCTCTTATCCAGAGCGACTTACAGTTAGTGAGTGCATACATTATTTTTTTATTTTTCATACTGGCCCCCCGTGGGAATCGAACCCACAACCCTGGCATTGCAAACGCCATGCTCTATCAACTGAGCTACATCCCTGCCAACCATCCCTGCCGGCCATTCCCTCCCCTACCCTGGACGACGCTGGGCCAATTGTGCGCCGCCCCATGAGCATTCATTCATTTCATTTCATTTCATTTTAGTCATTTAGCAGACGCTCTTATCCAGAGCGACTTACAGTTAGTGAATACATCTTTTTTTTATACTGGCCCCCAGTGGGAATCGAACCCACAACCCTGGCGTTGCAAACGCCATGCTCTATCAACTGAGCTACATCCCTGCCGGCCATTCCCTCCCCTACCCTGGACGACGCTGGGCCAATTGTGCGCCGCCCATGAGTCTCCCGGTCGCGGCCGGCTGCGACAGAGCCTGGATTCGAACCAGGATCTCTAGTGGCACAGTTAGCACTGCGATGCAGTGCCTTAGACCACTGCGCCACTCATGGCCTCATTCATCCTTGAGATGTTTCTACAACTTGATTGGAGTCCACCTGTGGTAAATTCAATTGATTGGACATGATTTGCAAAGAAACACAACTGTCTATATATGGTCCCACAGTTGACAGTGCATGTCAGAGGAAAAACCAAGCCATGAGGTGGAAGGAATTGTCCGTAGAGCTCCGAGACAGGATTGTGTCGAGGCACAGATCTGGGGAAGGGTACCAAAACATTTCTGCAGCATTGAAGGTCCCCAAGAACACAGTGGCCTCCATCATTCTTAAGTGGAAGAAGTTTGGAACCACCAAGACTCTTCCTAGAGCTGGCTGCCCGTCCAAACTGAGCAATCGGCGGAGAAAGCCTTGGTCAGGGAGATGACCAAGAACCCGATGGTCACTCTGACAGAGCTCCAGAGTTTCCTATGTGGAGATGGGAGAACCTTCCAGAAGGACAGCCATCTCTGCAGCACTCCACCAATCAGGCCTTTATGGTAGAGTGGCCAGACGTAAGCCACTCCTCAGTAAAAGGCATATGACAGCCCACTTGGAGTTTGCCAAAAGGCACCTAAAGGACTCAGACCATGAGAAACAAGATTCTCTGGTCTGATAAAACCAAGATTGAACTCTTTGGCCTAAATGCCAAGCGTCACATCTGGAGGAAACCTGGCACCATCCCTATGGCGAACCATGGTGGTGGCAGCATCATGCTGTGGGGATGTTTTTCAGCGGCAGGGACTGGGAGACTAGTCAGGATCAAGGGAAAGATGACGGAGCAAAGTACAGAGAGATCTTTGATGAAAACCTGCACCAGAGCGCTCAGGACCTCAGACTGGGTCAAAGGTTCACCTTCCAACAGGAACAACCCTAAGCACACAACCAAGACAACGCATGAGTGGCTTCGGGACAAGTCTCTGAATGTCCTTGAGTGGCCCAGCCAGAGTTCGGACTTGAACCCGATCGAACATCTCTGGAGAGACCTGAAAATAGCTGTGCAGAGACGCTCCCCATCCAACCTGACAGAGCTTGAGAGGATCTGCAGAGAAGAATGGGAGAATCTCCCCAAATGCAGGTGTGACAAGCTTGTAGCGTCATACCCAAGAAGACTTGAGGCTGTAATCGCTGCCAAAGGTGCTTCAACAAAGTACTGAGTAAAGTGTCTGAATATTTATGTAAATGTGATATTTCAGTGTTTTATTTTTAATACATTTGCAGAAATGTATAAAAACCTGTTTTTGCTTTGTCATTATGGGGTATTGTGTGTAGATTGATGAGGGAAAAAAACAATTTAATCAATTTTTGAAGAAGGCTGTAACGTAACAAAATGTGGAAAAAGTCAAGGGGTCTGAATACATTCCGAATGCACTGTATCTCAACAGAGAAAAATGTCCTGTGTGCTACCTATATCCCCCCACTAGAATCCCCATACTTTAATGAAGACAGCTTCTCCATCCTGGAGTGGGAAATCAATAATTTCCAGGCCCAGGGACATGTTGTCACGGTTTCGGCCGAGGCTGCCTCTCTTCCTTGTTCGGGCAGGCTTCGGCGTTCGTTGTCTCCGGAATTCTAGCTGCCATCGTTGCATGTTTCTATGTTCGTTTGCTTTTGTCTGTTTGTTGTGACACCTGTTATCGTTTAGGTTAATTAGCGTCCTATAAGTTTCTCGTTGTGTTTGTCCAGTGTTGTGTGTGATTGCTTTATTGTCTGTCGTGCGTTACTGGACGGGTTTACATTATTCGCTCGGTTGAGCTATCTCTCCACTGTGTTGGAGCGTTTTACGCACCTGTGTAGTGCGCCCGTTTGTTTTGTCCGCCTACGTGCGGAGTTTCGCCTTCGGGCCAGTTTGTTCATTTTTCCCTTGTGGAATTTCACTAAAGTCTTTTGGACTGTACTTCGGTGTCCTGCGCTTGATTCCACCACTACACCCACCTACAGCATCACTGACAAAATCACACACCTTCAAGAATGGAATCAGCAGGAGCCGCAGCAGCCCAGGCGACGCTGGAGGACAGGGTCCGAGAACAGAGTGACCAGATCCTGCAGATGGGGTCCGCACTGCAGGAGGTGATCACCACCATCCGAGGCTGGGGGACTCCTCCACCGCCATCCTCTCTGCCAGCACCATCGGCAAGTCCGCCCATTCCCGCTCCGGAAGCCAGAGGAGTTCGACTCTCGCTCCCGAGGGCCTACGATGGGACCGCGGCCGCGTGTCAGGGATTCCTTCTCCAGGTGGAGCTTTACCTGGCCACCGTGCACCCGGCGCCTTCGGGACATGAGAGCGTGTCCGCCCTGATCTCCTGCCTTTCCGGGAAGGCGTTGGAATGGGCCAACGCAGAGTGGAGGAGGATCGACGCGAACACCATCACCTACGACGAGTTCTCCCGCCGCTTCAGGGCGGTGTTCGACCATCCCCCGGAGGGGAAAGCGGCGGGGGAGCGTCTGGTCTTCCTCCGGCAGGGGAATAGGAGTGCCCAGGAGTTCGCCTTAGAATTCCGTACTCTAGCGGCGGATGCAGGGTGGAATGAGCGGGCTCTCAGCGATCACTACAGATGTAGTCTACGCGAGGACGTCCGTAGGGAGCTGGCCTGTAGGGACACCAGCCTCTCGTTCGACCAGTTGGTCGACATGTCCATCAGGCTGGATAACCTGCTAGCTACCCGCGGACGTTCCGAGGGGGGTCCGTCCATTTCACCCTCCAGCGCCTCCGAGCCGTGCCCCATGGAGCTCGGGGGCGCTGGCGCTAGAGAGAGGAGGGGTCGGCTTACGAGGGGGTCCATCTCCTGCACCAACTGTGGTCGGGGAGGACACACCGCGGCTAGGTGCTGGGGATGGCCTCCTAGGGGAGAGGACGACAGGTCCCGCACTGGGGAGTCCTTCCAGGTGAGTAGGCGCCCCACTCACCCAGAGCTCTCTGTTGCACATTTCTGTATACCTGTGCGTTTCCCACAGGTAGCACCTCATTCCCAGCATAAGGCGCTGGTAGATTCAGGCGCGGCTGGGAATTTTGTTGATAAGAATTTTGTTTAGCCTTAGGGATCCCCCGTCTCCCTGTTGATGTCCCTTTCCCCGTTCATGCCCTAGATAGCCGTCCGTTGGGTGCGGGCTTGATCAGGGAGGTCACTGCGCCACTTAGGATGTGTGCGCAGGGGGTCATCAGGAGATGATTCAGCTATTTCTGATCGACTCGCCTGCGTATCCGGTGGTGCTGGGCATGCCCTGGTTGAGTACCCATAACCCATCTATTTCATGGCAGGAGAGGGCTCTGATGGAGTGGTCTGCCCAGTGTGTGGGTCGATGTTTGGGCGTTTCCGTAGGGGCTACCTCGGTGGAGAGTCCAAACCAGGTGCCCGCATTGCACGTTCCCCCTGAGTATGGGGATTTGGCTATTGCGTTTAGTAAGTCGAGGGCGACGCAGTTGCCGCCCCATAGGCAGGGAGATTGTGCGATAGACCTCCAGGCAGGAGCTGCGCTCCCACGGAGCCATGTGTATCCTCTGTCTCAGGAGGAGAAGAAAGCTATGGAGACTTACATTGACGAATCTCTGAGACAAGGATACATACGGCCTTCCACTTCCCCTGCGTCCTCGAGTTTCTTTTTTGTGAAGAAAAAGGATGGTGGGTTACGCCCGTGCATCGATTACCGTGGTCTCAATCAGATCACGGTGAAGTACAGTTATCCACTCCCGCTGATTGCGACCATGACGGAGTCATTGCATGGGGCGCATTTCTTCACTAAATTAGATCTCAGGAGCGCGTACAACTTGGTGCGCATCAGGGAGGGCGATGAATGGAAGACAGCCTTTAGTACCACCTCGGGCCATTACGAGTATCTTGTCATGCCATACGGGTTGATGAACGCTCCGTCAGTTTTCCAATCGTTCGTGGATGAGATCTTCAGGGACATGCAGGGGCAGGGGGTGGTTGTGTACATAGATGACATTCTCGTGTACTCGCCTACCCGAGTCGAGCATGTGGCCCTGGTGCGCAGAGTGTTGCGGAGGCTGGTGGAGCACGACCTGTATGTTAAGGCAGAGAAGTGTCTGTTTTTCCAGGAGTCGGTCTCCTTTTTGGGGTATCAGTTGTCTGCGTCAGGGGTGAAGATGGAGGTAGACCGGGTGTCAGCCGTGCGTAATTGGCAAACACCAACCACTGTGAAGGAGGTGCAGCAGTTTTTGGGGTTTGCGAATTACTACCGGAGGTTTATCCGGGGTTTTGGACAGGTAGCAGCTCCCATCACGTCTCTTTTGAAGGGGGGTCCGGTGCGTCTGCAGTGGTCTGCCGAGGCGGACAGGGCGTTTGGGAGGCTGAAGGACCTGTTTACCTCGGCCCCGGTGCTGGCGCATCCGGATCCCTCTTTGCCATTTCAGGTAGAGGTGGACGCGTCTGAGGCCGGTATAGGAGCCGTGCTTTCACAACGGTCAGGCGCGCCACCTAAACTCCGCCCCTGTGCTTTTTATTCTAAGAAGCTCAGTCCGGCGGAGCGAAACTATGACGTAGGGGACAGGGAGCTGTTAGCCGTGGTACAGGCCCTAAAGGTGTGGAGGCACTGGCTTGAGGGGGCTCAACACCCTTTCCTCATTTTGACGGACCACCGTAACCTGGAGTACATCCAGGCAGCGAGGAGGCTGAACCCTCGCCAGGCAAGATGGAATATGTTTTTGACCCGGTTTACATTTAAGATCACGTACATCCCTGGGTCACAGAACGGTAAGGTAGATGCGCTGTCTCGGCGGTATGACACGGAGGAGAGGTCCGTGGAGCCCACTCCCATACTGCCGGAGTCGTGTCTGGTGGCACCGGTAGTGTGGGAGGTCGATGCTGAGCTCGAGCGGGCGTTACGCACCGACCCTAGTCCACCGCAATGCCCGGAGGGTCGGAGGTACGTTCCGCTCGAGGTTCGGGATCGATTGATCTATTGGGCTCACACGTCACCCTCCTCTGGACACCCTGGTATCGGCCGGACAGTGCACTGTCTTAGTGCCAAGTACTGGTGGCCCACGTTGGCAAGGGATGTGAGGGTTTATGTTTCCTCCTGCTCGGTGTGCGCCCAGTGTAAGGCGCCTAGACATCTGCCTAGGGGTAAGTTACTACCCCTGCCCGTTCCACAACGACCATGGTCTCACCTCTCGGTGGATTTCCTTACTGACCTTCCTCCTTCACAGGAAATACCACTATACTGGTCGTTGTGGACCGGTTTTCTAAGGCCTGTCGTCTGCTCCCCATGCCGGGCCTTCCTACTGCCCTGCAAACTGCCGAAGCACTATTCACCCATGTGTTCCGGCACTACGGGGTACCCGAGGATATTGTGTCTGATCGAGGTCCCCAATTTACCTCCAGGGTTTGGAGAGCCTTTATGGAGCGGTTGGGGGTCTCGGTGAGCCTCACCTCGGGTTACCACCCGGAGAGTAATGGGCAGGTGGAACGCGTGAACCAGGATGTGGGTAGGTTTCTTAGAACATACTGCCAGGACCGGCCGGAGGAGTGGGCAAATACGTTCCCTGGGCCGAGATGGCCCAGAATTCCCTACGCCATTCCTCCACTAACCTAACCCCTTTTCAATGTGTGTTAGGTTACCAGCCGGTTCTGGCACCTTGGCAGCAGAGCCAGATCGAGGCTCCTGCGGTGGATGAGTGGGCGCGGCGCTCGGAGGAGACATGGAACGCTGCACACGTCCACCTGCAGCGGGCCCTCCGTCGTCATAAGGCGAGCGCCGATCTCCACCGCAGTGAGGGACCGGTGTACGCACCTGGTGATCGAGTCTGGCTC
Source organism: Coregonus clupeaformis (assembly GCF_020615455.1). Lineage (NCBI taxonomy): Eukaryota > Metazoa > Chordata > Actinopteri > Salmoniformes > Salmonidae > Coregonus > Coregonus clupeaformis. Next base: position 7,581,345 of record NC_059231.1, read on the forward strand.
TCTACCAGAAACCTGCCCCTCCGCCTGCCCTGTCGGAAACTGGTTCGGCGGTTTGTAGGGCCATTTAAAGTCCTGAGAAGGTTGAACGAGGTGTGTTACAAATTACAACTACCTGTTGAATATAAAAGTATTAACCCCTCGTTCCATGTGTCTCTTCTCAGGCCGGTGGTAGCTGGCCCACTCCAAGAAAGTGAGATCAGGGAGACTCCTCCGCCCCAATTGGACATCGAGGGGGCACCGGCGTACTCCGTGAGGTCCATCTTGGATTCGAGACGTCGGATGGGGGGTCTCCAATATCTAGTGGAGTGGGAGGGGTACGGTCCGGAGGAACGGTGCTGGGTGCCGAGGAGAGACATTTTGGACCCGTCTCTCCTGACGGAATTCCATCGTGGGCACCCGACGCACCCTGCTCCGCGTCCTCCTGGTCGTCCCCGAGGCCGGAGTCGGCGCACGTCTGGAGCCGCGCGTCAAGGGGGGGGTACTGTCACGGTTTCGGCTGAGGCTGCCTCTCTTCCTTGTTCGGGCAGGCTTCGGCGTTCGTTGTCTCCGGAATTCTAGCTGCCATCGTTGCATGTTTCTATGTTCGTTTGCTTTTGTCTGTTTGTTGTGACACCTGTTATCGTTTAGGTTAATTAGCGTCCTATAAGTTTCTCGTTGTGTTTGTCCAGTGTTGTGTGTGATTGCTTTATTGTCTGTCGTGCGTTACTGGACGGGTTTACATTATTCGCTCGGTTGAGCTATCTCTCCACTGTGTTGGAGCGTTTTACGCACCTGTGTAGTGCGCCCGTTTGTTTTGTCCGCCTACGTGCGGAGTTTCGCCTTCGGGCCAGTTTGTTCATTTTTCCCTTGTGGAATTTCACTAAAGTCTTTTGGACTGTACTTCGGTGTCCTGCGCTTGATTCCACCACTACACCCACCTACAGCATCACTGACACATGTACTAGTCTGTGGCGACTAGAAAGCTGTGAACGATCCGAGAGACAAGGCAAGAAGGGCCTTCTATGCCATCAAAAGGAACGTAAAAATGGACATACCAATTAGGTCTGGCTAAATATTATTGAATCAGTTATAGAACCCATTGCCCTTTATGGTTGTGAGGTCTGGGATCCGCTCACCAACCAAAAATCCACAAAATGGGACAAACACCAAATAGAGACTGCATGCAGAATTCTGCAAAAATATCCTCCGTGTACAACGTAAAATACCAAATAATGCATGCAGAGCAGAATTAGGCCGATACGTGCTAATGATCAAAATCCAGAAAAGAGCCATTAAATTCTACAACCACCTAAAAGGAAGTGATTCCCAAACCTTCCATAACAAAGCCATCACCTACAGAGAGATGAACCTGGAGAAGAGTCCCCTAAGCAAGCTGGTCCTGGGACTCTGTTCACAAACACAAACAGACCCCACAGAGCCCCAGGACAACAACACAATTAGACCCATGAGAAAACAAAAATATAATTACTTGACACATTGGAAAGAATGTACGAAAAAACAGAGCAAACTAGAATGCAATTTGGCCCTAAACAGAGAGTACACAGTGGCAGAATACCTGACCACTGTGACTGACCCAAAATTAGGGAAAGCTTTGACTATGTACAGACTCAGTAAGCATAGCCTTGCTATTGAGAAAGGCCGCCGTAGGTAGACCTGGCTCTCAAGAGAAGACAGGCTATGTGCACCCTGCCCTGAAAATGAGGTGGAAACTGAGCTGCACTTCCTATCCTCCTGCCAAATGTATGACCATATTAGAGACACATCTTTTGCTCAGATTACACAGAGCCAAATATTATTCGAAAATAAATCCAATTTTGATAAACTCCCATATCTACTGGGTGAAATACCACAGTGTGCAATCACAGCAGCAAGATTTGTGACCTGTTGCCACAAGAAAAGGGCAACCAGTGAAGAACAAACACCATTGTAAATACAACCCATATTTATGTTAATTTATTTTCCCATTTGTACTTTAACTATTTGCACATTGTTACAACACTGTATATATACATAATATGACATTTGAAATGTCTTTATTCTTTTGAAACTTCTGAGTGTAATGTTTACTGTTAATATTTATTGTTTATTTCACTTTTGTTTACTATCTACTTCACTTGCTTTGGCAATGTTAACATACGTTTCCCATGCCAATAAAGCCCTTAAATTGAAATTGAATTGAATTCAGAGAGTTATAGAGCTGAGATATGAACTGAGGAGAGAGAGAGAGTTATACAGCTGAGATATGAACTGAGGAGAGAGAGAGAGAGTTATAGAGCTGAGATATGAACTGAAGAAAGAGAGAGAGAGAGTTATAGAGCCGAGATATGAACTGAAGAATTATAGAGCTTCTCCCAAATCACTCTCTACCCTTCCTTTAGGCCCTAACCCTAACCCTAACCCTAACCCTAACCCTTCCTTCAGGCCCTAACCCTTCCTTTAGGCCCTAACCCTAACCCTAACCCTTCCTTTAGGTCCTAACCCTAACCCTAACCCTAACCCTAACCCTAACCCTAACCCTTCCTTTAGGTCCTAACCCTAACCCTAACCCTAACCCTAACCCTAACCCTTCCTTTAGGTCCTAACCCTAACCCTAACCCTTCCTTTAGGCCCTAACCCTAACCCTTCCTTTAGGCCGTAACCCTTCGATTGTTAGAGCCTCACACACAATATGTTGGAATCTCCACCACTACACTACTTATCCAGAGGACAGGGTAGACGCACTGTCTGAGACAAGCTCTGTCTCCCTCTAACCCTCCTCCTTTCCTCAGGGGCGGTTCCCTGTAACACCTCCCTACCTAACCCTAACCCCTAAACTCTACTGTGCTGTCCAGGGGCGGTTCCCAGCCCACTACTCCCTGGACATGCAGTCCCAGGGTAACCTCTCCTGTCTGGATAACAACCACTCCCACTTCTTACTGGTGGATGATGGAACACACGGATGCTACGGCGTCGAGGTTGAACTACGCTCCCGACTAGAGAGACTCATCTCCCAGCAGCCTCTGGGAAACAGAGGTGAGACTAGAGGGGCTCTGATTGTGATCAATATCTCTCTCTCTGATCTCTCTGTGTGTGTATCCTTGTCAAAGAAACATGAGAATCACAGCACCCCTTTGTCAATAATTCACTGTCTGTTATCTGCTGTCAGTCCCCCGTCTGTGTCTGTCTGTCTGTCTGTCTATCTATCTATCTATCTATCTATCTATCTATCTATCTATCTATCTATCTGTCTGTCTGTCTGTCTGTCTGTCTGTCTGTCTGTCTGTCTGTCTGTCTGTCTGTCTGTCTGTCTGTCTGTCTGTCTGTCTGTCTGTCTGTCTGTCTGTCTGTCTGTCTGTCTGTCTGTCTGTCTGTCTATCTATCTATCTATCTATCTATCTATCTATCTATCTATCTATCTATCTATCTATCTATTTGTCTGTCTGTCTGTCTGTCTGTCTCCTCCAGAGAGTGGAGTGAGGATCCCAGCAGTGTGTGTAGTGCTGGATGGAGGACCAGGCACTCTCAGTGTGAGTATCAGCAGTGTGTGGGGATGGATGGAGGACCAGGTCAGTAGTTTAATCATTCCTTTAGTTTCTTCAGCGTATTCTTTCTGACTGGATGGTCTTGTGCACTCTGTCAATCCTGGATGGTCTTGAGCAGTGTGACTTCTGACCCCTGACCTCTCTTCCCACGCATCACCCCACCCCCATCTCAGACCATCTACGGTGCCATGCTGAATGGGACCCCGTGTGTCGTCCTGGAGGGGTCAGGGAGACTGGCGGACGTCATCGCCCATGTGGCTGGTCTCCCTGTTACCAAGGTTACCCTGTCTGTCATCCACCAGCTAATGAAGAGGTTCTTTGGTCCGGAGTATGACTCCTTCACAGAGCTCAAGATCTTAGAATGGACCAAGAAGGTAACACATACATAGCCTTGTTAAACCAGCCTGATCTTGCGAGCTCACATTCTACAAAACGTGAGTGCAGCAGGCATTCTGGTTTCACAAGACTCGTAAATACATGGAGCTTCTTCTTAAAGCAGTTAGCTGGATTTCACCTCAAGCCTTTGTTTTGAGTACTGGAAGTGAATACTTTATACTGTAGCTGATTTTCAGTCCTTTATTCCAGATTCAGGACATCATCAGGATGCCTCAGCTACTGACAGTGTTCCGTATGGGTGAAGACAACCATGGGGATGTTGATGTGGCCATTCTCCAGGCGCTGCTCAAAGGTAACAGCCAGGCCTTGTGGCCTCCCAGAATAGCAGGTTGTTCACAGAGTAACACTGCTAATGGTGAGTACCCGAGCAGCACGTCAGAATAGTCCGCTTGATTTCCAGACTGTGCGTTAATGTTGAAACCTTAGACTCTTCTTTACTCTTCCTGAAGTAGATGATTGAGTTTAGGATGTCTCTCAGACTGAGACGTTCTGTAAATAGTCTCATTCATCATAATCTCTAGAGGAATCTGAGTGCCTCATCTGGACCTTCTGATGCATCATGGTGTCACGTTACCAGACTAATGCAGGCTGTCCCATTTAAAGCTCTAAGCATGAGCATTACTGCTGACATCAAGGGCTAAATTATGCAGAGTAAGTCATTTTCTAAATTCCACTTTGGAAGAATGGTTTCCATATCGGTTTTGAACTGCAGACGTAACCTGATCAGCAACTGTTTGCCTTAGTTATAAGGTCCAGAGTTCAGGGAAACACCATGGCCCCATTTCTAATCCAGGTGTTTCCCTCTCTCTCCTCCTCCCCTCCCAGCCAACAGGAGCAGTGATCTGTTGGGAGGGAGAGCTGGGAGAGACAGCTATAAATCTAACCCTAACCCTCTCTCTAACCCTAACCCTAACCCTAACCCTCTCTCTAACCCTAACCCTCTCTCTAACCCTAACCCTCTCTCTAACCCTAACCCTCTCTCTAACCCTAACCCTAACCCCTCCCCTCCCAGCCAACAGGAGCAGTGACTCTGTAGGGAGGGAGAGCTGGGAGAGACAGCTGGAGCTAGCTGTAGCCTGGAACAGAGTGGACATCGCTAAGACTGACATCTTCACTGAGGATAGCCAGTGGAAGGTAGGGCCGGTGGGGGATTCCTTGACTCATGACGCTCTATTGAATCCTAATGGCAGACCGGGCGCCTGCAAGCTGGCTAGGGTAGTGAGTTGTACGGTGTCCCCTCCAACACATTGCTTCGGCCGACTTTCGGGCAGAGCAGTGTGTAAAAGAAGCAGTGAGGCTCTTCCAAGCCCTTTGGCACTACTCCGCCAGGGCTCTCACCTCCTCCCTGTAGGCTGTCTCGTCATTGTTGGTAATCAGGCCTACCATAATTGGATAACTACACAATTGGATACCACGAAAATGGGGTATAATTTGATCAAAATAAAAAAAACATTTTATGCGAGTAAAGTCATACTGTATAAAAAAAAAATCACGACAGCTGTGATGGAAATAGGACGTTTCGGTACAATTTCATAAATGACGACAGATCATTTGTTCATTCGACATGTTGGGATCTTTTTGTGTCAGTAAAATTAATAATGTGAGAAATGGCGGTGGAAAAGCCTTTATGAGCAAATATTGATATAATAACCATCATATTGAAGTAAACTTGGAGTCATGCGATGATATGTTGTGTGGTCCTCCCACTATGACTCGGGAAACCATGCAGTTCATGCTATTAAGCTACAGAACAGTTTTGCGACAAAACTATTGGTAGATTTAAAAATGCGATGGAAACACATTGAACTTTAGATTTTTATTCGGTACATGAAAACTTCAGCGAAAAAGTACATTTTGTGTGCACTGTCATCACACACTGACTTTTATCTGCAACAACTCCGTTTGATGGAAACACACTGCGCATATTTTCTTTATTCGGATTTTAGAATATTCGCATGAAAATTTGTCGCCAGTTGGATGGAAACCTAGCTATAGACAGAATTCATATTTTAAAGGTAATTCCAAGATCACAGTATTATTGAAGAAATCCCTCTCCTCCTTTCCAGTCCAGTGACCTGCACCAGGCCATGTTCTCAGCCCTGCTGGGCCACAAGCCCCAGTTTGTCCGGCTGCTCCTGGAGAACGGAGTGTGTCTGAGACAATTCCTGGGGGACCAGACCACTCTGTGTGACCTCTACACCCAGCTTCCCACTTCCTGCTTCTTCCTGCGCCGCCTGGCCAAGCGCGTCCAGACCGAGAAGAGTCGACGGAGTCAGACCCTGAGTCCTCGAGGCGCTGCAGGGAGGATCATCTCTCTCAGTCACGTCTCGGATGAAATACACCACCTACTGGGCAGTTTCACCCAGCCCCTCTACCCCCCGCCTGGCCTGCACTCCACCAGGTACCCCAAGGAGGATGTAGCTGTCACAGTGAGTATCAGACCGTATCAGACAGCATCGTCATGGTCACAGAATCATTGGATCTGGTGTGGTGTCATAATATCGTGGCCAGTTATTTAGATGTCTGGTGTAGCTGCCAGCTAGATATACTATATATATACTATATGTCTGCTTTCTGTAGCAGCCAGCTAGATATACTATATATATACTATATGTCTGGTTTCTGTAGCTGCCAGCTAGATATACTACAGTGAGGGAAAAAAGTATTTGATCCCCTGCTGATTTTGTACGTTTGCCCACTGACAAAGAAATGATCAGTCTATAATTTTAATGGTAGGTTTATTTGAACAGTGAGAGACAGAATAACAACAAAAAAATCCAGAAAAACGCATGTCAAAAATGTTATAAATTGATTTGCATTTTAATGAGGGAAATAAGTATTTGACCCCCTCTCAATCAGAAAGATTTCTGGCTCCCAGGTGTCTTTTATACAGGTAACGAGCTGAGATTAGGAGCACACTCTTAAAGGGAGTGCTCCTAATCTCAGCTTGTTACCTGTATAAAAGACACCTGTCCACAGAAGCAATCAATCAATCAGATTCCAAACTCTCCACCATGGCCAAGACCAAAGAGCTCTCTAAGGATGTCAGGGTCAAGATTGTAGATCTACACAAGGCTGGAATGGGCTACAAGACCATCGCCAAGCAGCTTGGTGAGAAGGTGACAACAGTCATTTGCAATTATTCGCAAATGGAAGAAACACAAAAGAACTGTCAATCTCCCTCGGCCTGGGGCTCCATGCAAGATCTCACCTCGTGGAGTTGCAATGATCATGAGAACGGTGAGGAATCAGCCCAGAACTACACGAGAGGATCTTGTCAATGATCTCAAGGCAGCTGGGACCATAGTCACCAAGAAAACAATTGGTAACACACTACGCCGTGAAGGACTAAAATCCTGCAGCACCCGCAAGGTCCCCCTGCTCAAGAAAGCACATATACAGGCCCGTCTGAAGTTTGCCAATGAACATATGAATGATTCAGAGGAGAACTGGGTGAAAGTGTTGTGGTCAGATGAGACCAAAATGGAGCTCTTTGGCATCAACTCAACTCGCAGTGTTTGGAGGAGAAGGAATGCTGCCTATGACCCCAAGAACACCATCCCCACCGTCAAACATGGAGGTGGAAACATTATGTTTCGGGGGTGTTTTTCTGCTACGGGGACAGGACAACTTCACCGCATCAAAGGGACGATGGACGGGGCCAAGCATTGAAAATGAGTCGTGGATGGGTATTCTAACATGACAATGACCCAAAACACACGGCCAAGGCAACAAAGGAGTGGCTCAAGAAGAAGCACATTAAGGTCCTGGAGTGGCCTAGCCAGTCTCCAGACCTTAATCCCATAGAACATCTGTGGAGGGAGCTGAAGGTTTGAGTTGCCAAACGTCAGCCTCGAAACCTTAATGACATGCGTTTTTCTGGATTTTTTTGTTGTTATTCTGTCTCTTACTGTTCAAATAAACCTACCATTAAAATTATAGACTGATCATGTCTTTGTCAGTGGGCAAACGTACAAAATCAGCAGGGGATCAAATACTTTTTTCCCTCACTGTATATAGATACTATATGTCTGGTTTCTGTAGCTGTCCACTTAATCAAATCAAATCAAAATCAAATTAAATTGTATTGGTCACATGCACATATTTAGCAGATGTTATTGCGGGTGATCTGGAATGCTTGTATTCCTAGCTCCAACAGTGCAGAAATATCTAATCAATACAAAACAATACACGCAAATCTAAAAAGTAAAAGAATGGAATTAAGAAATATAGAAAAATTAGGACGAGCAATGTCAGAGTCCAGAGTGTATATATACAGTACCAGTTAAAAGTTTTAGAACACACAACACTCATTCTATACTATACTATATTACCTACTATATTCTCTCTCTCTCTCTCTGAACACCTCCTCATTCTATACTATACTATACTACCTACTATATTCTCTCTCTCTCTCTCTCTGAACACCTACTCATTCTAGGGTTTTTCTTTATTTTTACTATTTTCTATATTCTAGAATAATAGTGAAGACATCAAAACTATGAAATAACACTTATGGAATCATGTAGTAACCAAAAAAGTGTTAAACAAATGAAAATATATTTTATATTTTAGATTCTTCAAATAGCTACCCTTTGCCTTGATGACAGCTTTGCACACTTTTGGTATTATCTCAACCTGCTTCATGAGGTAGTCACCTGGAATGCATTTCAATTAACAAGTGTGCCTTCTTAAAAGTTAATTTGTAGAATTTATTTCCTTCTTAATGCGTTTGAGCCAATCAGTTGTGTTGTGACAAGGTAGGGGTGGTATACAGAAGATAGCCCTATTTGGTAAAAGACCAAGTCCATATTATGGCAAGAACAGCTCAAATAAGCAAAGAGAAACGACAGTCCATCATTACTTTAAGACATGAAGGTCAGTCAATATGGAACATTTCAAGAACTTTGAAAGTTTCTTCAAATGCAAAATCCATCAAGCGCTATGATGAGGAACACCACAGGAAAGGAAGACCCAGAGTTACCACTGCTGCAGAGGATACATTCATTAGAGTTAACTGCACCTCAGATTGCAGCCCAAATAAATGCTTCACAGAGTTCAAGTAACAGACACATCTCAACATCAACTGTTCAGAGGAGACTGCGTGAATCAGGCCGTCATGGTCGAATTGCTGAAAAGAAACCACAACTAAAGGACACCAATAAGAAGAAGAGACCTGCTTGGGCCAAGAAACACGAGCAATGGACATTAGAATACAGTCTATACATATGAAGTGGGTAAAATAGTAAGTAAACATTATTAAAGTGACCAGTGTTCAATGACTATGTAGATAGGGCAGCAGCCTCTAAGGTGCAGGGTTGAGTAATTGGGTGGTAGCCGGCCAGTGACAGTGACTAAGTTCAGGGAAGGTTACTGGGCGGAGGCCGACTAGTGGTAACTCTTTAACTACAGTGAGGAGAACAAGTATTTGATACACTGCCGATATTGCAGGTTTTCCTACTTACAAAGCATGTAGAGGTCTGTAATTGTTATCATAGGTACACTTCAACTGTGAGAGACGGAATCTAAAACAAAAATCCAGAAAATCACATTGTATGATTTTTAAGTAATTAATTTGCATTTTATTGCATGACATAAGTATTTGATCACCTACCAACCAGTAAGAATTCTGGCTCTCACAGACCTGTTAGTTTTTCTTTAAGAAGCCCTCCTGTTCTCCACTCATTACCTGTATTAACTGCACCTGTTTGAACTCGTTACCTGTATAAAAGACACCTGTCCACACACTCAATCAAACAGACTCCAACCTCTACCACAATGGCCAAGACCAGACAGCTGTGTAAGGACATCAGGGATAAAATTGTAGACCTGCACAAGGCTGGGATGGGCTACAGGACAATAGACAAGCAGCTTGGTGAGAAGGCAACAACTGTTGGCGCAATTATTAGAAAATGGAAGAAGTTCAAGATGACGGTCAATCACCCTCGGTCTGGGGCTCCATGCAAGATCTCACCTTGTGGGGCATCAATGATCGTGAGGAAGGTGAGGGATCAGCCCAGAACTACACGGCAGGACCTGGTCAATGACCTGAAGAGAGCTGGGACCACAGTCTCAAAGAACACCATTAGTAACACACTACGCCGTCATGGATTAAAATCCTGCAGCGCATGCAAGGTCCCCCTGCTCAAGCCAGCGCATGTCCAGGCCCGTCTGAAGTTTGCCAATGACCATCTGAATGATCCAGAGGAGGAATGGGAGAAGGTCATGTGGTCTGATGAGACAAAAATAGAGCTTTTTGGTCTAAACTCCACTCACCGTGTTTGGAGGAAGAAGAAGGATGAGTACAACCCTAAGAACACCATCCCAACCGTGAAGCATGGAGGTGGAAACATCATTCTTTGGGGATGCCTTTCTGAAAAGGGGACAGGACGACTGCACCGTATTGAGGGGAGGATGGATGGGGCCATGTATCGCGAGATCTTGGCCAACAACCTCCTTCCCTCAGTAAGAGCATTGAAGATGGGTCGTGGCTGGGTCTTCCAGCATGACAATGACCCGAAAAACACAGCCTGGGCAACCGTAAGAAGCATCTCAAGGTCCTGGAGTGGCATAGCGAGTCTCCAGACCTGAACCCAATAGAACATTTTTGGAGGGAGCTTAAAGTCCGTATTGCCCAGCGACAGCCCCGAAACCTGAAGGATCTGGAGAAGGTCTGTATGGAGGAGTGGGCCAAAATCCCTGCTGCAGTGTGTGCAAACCTGGTCAAGACCTACAGAAAACGTATGATCTCTGTAATTGCAAACAAAGGTTTCTGTACCAAATATTAAGTTCTGCTTTTCTGATGTATCAAATACGTATGTCATGCAATAAAATGCAAATTAATTACTTAAAAATCATACAATGTGATTTTCGGGATTTTTATTTTAGATTCCGTCTCTCACAGTTGAAGTGTACCTATGATAAAAATTACAGACCTCTACATGCTTTGTAAGTAGGAAAACCTGCAAAATCGGCAGTGTATCAAATACTTGTTCTCCCCACTGTATATGGACAAGCAATGACAGAGCGGCATGGACTAAGATACAGTAGAATATTATAGAATAGAATACAATATATACATATGAGATGAGTAGAGCAAGATATGGAAACATTATTAAAGTGACTAGTGTTCCATTTCTTAAAGTAGTGATTTCAATAGGCAGCAGCAGCCTCTAATGTGCTAGTGATGGCTATTTAACAGTCTGATGGCCTTGAGATAGAAGCTGTTTTTCATTCTATCAGTCCCAGATTTGATGCACCTGTACTGTCTGGATGTCTTCTGGATGGGAACGTGCTCCCTCTGCTGTCTCCTGAAGTCCACGATCAGCTCCTTTCATTTGTTGAGGTGGAGGGAGAGGTTATTTTACTGGCACCACTCTGCCAGGGCCCTCACCTCCTCCCTGTAGGCTGTCTCGTCGATGTTGGTAATCAGGCCTACCACTGTTGTGTCGTCTGCAAACTTGATGATTGAGTTGGAGGCGTGCGTGACCACGCAGTCATGGGTGAACAGGGAGTACAGGAGGGGGCTGAGCACGCACCCTTGTGGGGCCCCAGTGTTGAAGATCAGCGTAGTGGAGGTGTTGTTTCCTACCTTCACTACCTGGGGGCGGCCCGTCAGGAAGTCCAGGACCCAGTTGCACAGTGAGGGGTTCAGACCCAGGGCCCTGAGCATAATGATGAGCTTGGAGGGTACTCTGGTGTTGTCATTTATCGCCCTCCAGGTTCCCTTGGAGAGTTCATCAATGAGCTTGACGCCTTGATAAGTTCCTTTCCTGAGGATGGCTCACCCCTCACAGTTCTGGGGGACTTCAACCTCCCTACGTCTACCTTTGACTCATTTCTCTCTGCCTCCTTCTTTCCACTCCTCTCCTCTTTTGACCTCACCCTCTCACCGTCCCCCCCTACTCACAAGGCAGGCAATACGCTTGACCTCATCTTTACTAGATGCTGTTCTTCTACTAATCTCACTGCAACTCCCCTCCATGTCTCGGACCACACATTGTATCCTTTTCTCTCTCGCTCTCCTCCAACACTACTCACTCTGCCCCTACTCAGACGGTAATGCGCCGTCGCAACATTTGCTCTCTCTCTCCCGCTACTCTCTCCTCTTCCATCCTATCATCTCTTCCCTCTGCTCAATCCTTCTCCCTCCAATCTCCTGATTCTGCCTCCTCAACCCTCCTCTCCTCCCTTTCTGCATCCTTTGACTCTCTATGTCCCCTATCCTCCTGGCCGGCTCGGTCCTCCCCTCCAGCTCCGTGGCTTGATGACTCATTGCGAGCTCACAGAACAGGGCTCCGGGCAGCCGAGCGGAAATGGAGGAAAACTAGACTCCCTGCGGATCTGGCATCTTTTCACTCCCTCCTCTCTACATTTTCTTCATCTGTTTCTGCTGCTAAGGCCACTTTCTACCACTCTAAATTCCAAGCATCTGCCTCTAACCCTAGGAAGCTCTTTGCCACCTTCTCCTCCCTGCTGAATCCCCCCCTCCTCCCTCTCTGTGGATGACTTCGTCAACCATTTTGAAAAGAAGGTTGACGACATCCGATCCTCATTTATTAAGTCAAATGACACCGCTGGTCCTGCTCACACTACCCTACCCTATGCTTTGACTTCTTTCTCCCCTCTCTCTCCAGATAAAATCTTGCGACTTGTGACGGCCGGCCGCCCAACAACCTGCCCGCTTGACCCTATCCCCTCCTCTCTTCTCCAGACCATCTCCGGTGACCTTCTCCCTTACCTCACCTCGCTGATCAACTCATCCTTGACCGCTGGCTATGTCCCTTCCGTCTTCAAGAGAGCGAGAGTTGCACCCCTTCTCAAAAAACCATCACTCGATCCCTCTGATGTCAACAACTACAGACCAGTATCCCTTCTTTCTTTTCTCTCCAAAACTATTGAGCGTGCCGTCTTTAGCCAACTCTCTTGCTATCTCTCTCAGAATGACCTTCTTGATCCAAACCAGTCAGGTTTCAAGACTGGTCATTCAACTGAGACTGCTCTTCTCTGTGTCACAGAGGCTCTCCGCACTGCTAAAGCTAACTCTCTCTCCTCTGCTCTTGTCCTTCTAGACCTGTCTGCTGCCTTTGATACTGTGAACCATCAGATCCTCCTCTCCACCCTCTCCGAGCTGGGCATCTCCGGCGCGGCTCACTCTTGGATTGCGTCCTACCTGACCGGTCGCTCCTACCAAGTGGCGTGGCGAGAAGCTGTCTCCGCACCACGTGCTCTCACCACTGGTGTCCCCCAGGGCTCAGTTCTAGGCCCTCTCCTATTCTCGCTATACACCAAGTCACTTGGCTCTGTCATATCCTCACATGGCCTCTCCTATCATTGCTACGCAGACGACACACAACTAATCTTCTCCTTTCCCCCTTCTGATAACCAGGTGGCGAATCGCATCTCTGCATGTCTGGCAGACATAGCAGTATGGATGACGGATCACCACCTCAAGCTGAACCTTGGCAAGACGGAGCTGCTCTTCCTCCTGGGGAAGGACTGCCCGTTCCATGATCTCGCCATCACGGTTGACAACTCCGTTGTGTCCTCCTCCCAGAGTGCGAAGAGCCTTGGCGTGACCCTGGACAACACCCTGTCGTTCTCCGCTAACATCAAGGCGGTGACCCAATCCTGTAGGTTCATGCTCTACAACGTTCGGAGAGTACGACCCTGCCTTACACAGGAAGCGGCACAGGTCCTAATCCAGGCACTTGTCATCTCCCGTCTGGATTACTGCAACTCGCTGTTGGCTGGGCTCCCTGCCTGTGCCATTAAACCCCTACAACTCATCCAGAATGCCGCAGCCCATCTGGTGTTCAACCTTCCCAAGTTCTTTCACGTCACCCCGCTCCTCCACACACTCCACTGGCTTCCAGTTGAAGCTCGCATCTGCTACAAGACCATGGTGCTTGCCTACGGAGCTGTGAGGGGAACGTCACCTCCGTACCTTCAGGCTCTGATCAGTCCCTACACCCAAATGAGGGCATTGTGTTCATCCACCTCTGGCCTGCTGGCACCCTTACCTCTGCGGAAGCACAGTTCCTGCTCAGCCTAGTCAAAACTGTTCGCTGCTCTGGCACCCCAATGGTGGAACAAGCTCCCTCACAACGCCAGGACAGCGGAGTCACTCACCACCTTCCGGAGACATTTGAATCAATCAATCAATCAATTTTATTTTATATAGCCCTTCTTACATCAGCTAATATCTCGAAGTGCTGTACAGAAACCCAGCCTAAAACCCCAAACAGCTAGTAATGCAGGTGTAGAAGCACGGTGGCTAGGAAAAACTCCCTAGAAAGGCGAAAGCCTAGGAAGAAACCTAGAGAGGAACCAGGCTATGAGGGGTGGCCAGTCCTCTTCTGGCTGTGCCGGGTGGAGATTATAACAGAACCATGCCAAGATGTTCAAAAATGTTCATAAGTGACAAGCATGGTCAAATAATAATCAGGAATAAATCTCAGTTGGCTTTTCATAGCCGATCATTAAGAGTTGAAAACAGCAGGTCTGGGACAGGTAGGGGTTCCATAACCGCAGGCAGAACAGTTGAAACTGGAATAGCAGCAAGGCCAGGCGGACTGGGGACAGCAAGGAGTCACCACGGCCGGTAGTCCCGACATATGGTCCTAGGGCTCAGGTCTCTCAGTTGGCTTTTCATAGCCGATCATTAAAGAGTTGAAAACAGCAGGTCTGGGACAGGTAGGGGTTTCGTAGCCACAGGCAGAACAGTTGAAACTGGAATAGCAGCAAGGCCAGGCGGACTGGGGACAGCAAGGTGTCATCATGCCCGGTAGTCCTGACGTATGGTCCTAGGGCTCAGGTTCTCAGAGAGAAAGAGAGAACGAGAGAATTAGAGAGAGCATACTTAAATTCACACAGGACACTGGATAAGACAGGAGAAGTACTCCAGGTATAACCAACTAACCCCAGCCCCCCGACACATAAACTACTGCAGCATAAATACTGGAGGCTGAGACAGGAGCGGTCCGGAGACACTGTGGCCCCATCCGAAGAAACCCCGGACAGGGCCAAACAGGAAGGATATAACCCCACCCACTCCGCCAAAGCACAGCCCCCGCACCACTAGAGGGATATCCCCAACCACCAACTTACAATCCTGAGACAAGGCCGAGTATAGCCCACAGAGGTCTCCACCACAGCACAAACCAAGGGGGGCGCCAACCCAGACAGGAAGATCACGTCAGTAACTCAACCCACTCAAGTGACGCACCCCTCCCAGGGACGGCATGAAAGAGCACCAGCAAGCCAGTGACTCAGCCCCTGCAACAGGGTTAGAGGCAGAGAACCCCAGTGGAGAGGGGAACCGGCCCGGCAGAGACAGCAAGGGCTGTTCGTTGCTCCAGCCTTTCC
Organism: Coregonus clupeaformis; assembly: GCF_020615455.1. Classification (NCBI taxonomy): domain Eukaryota; kingdom Metazoa; phylum Chordata; class Actinopteri; order Salmoniformes; family Salmonidae; genus Coregonus; species Coregonus clupeaformis. The sequence goes on from NC_059231.1 coordinate 7,596,629, forward strand.
GTTCACCTTCACACTCCTGGGCCAGACTACACTCAATCATATGACCTACTGAAGAGATAAGTCTTCAGTAAAGACTTAAAGGTTGAGACCGAGTCTGCGTCTCTCACATGGGTAGGCAGACTGTTCCATAAAAATGGAGATCTATAGGAGAAAGCCCTGCCTCCCGCTGTTTGCTTAGAAATTCTAGGGACAATTAGGAGGCCTGCGTCTTGTGACCGTAGCGTACGTATTGGTATGTACGGCAGGACCAACTCGGAAAGATAGGTAGGAGCAAGCCCATGTAACGCTTTATAGGTTAACAGTAAAACCTTGAAATCAGCCCTTGCCTTAACAGGAAGCCAGTGTAGGGAAGCTAGCACTGGAGTAATATGATCAAATTTCTTGGTTCTAGTCAGGATTCTAGCAGCCGTATTTAGCACTAACTGAAGTTTATTTAGTGCTTTATCCGGGTAGCCGGAAAATAGAGCATTGCAGTAGTCTAACCTAGAAGTAACAAATGCATGGATTAATTTTTCTGCATCATTTTTGGACAGAAAATTTCTGATTTTTGCAATGTTACGTAGATGGAAAAAAGCTGTCCTTGAAACAGTCTTGATATGTTCGTCAAAAGAGAGATCAGGGTCAAGAGTAACACCGAGGTCCTTCACAGTTTTATTTGAGACGACTTTACAACCATCTAGATGAATTGTCAGATTTAACAGAAGATCTCTTTGTTTCTTGGGACCTAGAACAAGCATCTCTGTTTTGTCCGAGTTTAAAAGTAAAAAGTTTTCAGCCATCCACTTCCTTATGTCTGAAACACAGGCTTCTAGCGAGGGCAATTTTTGGGGCTTCACCATGTTTCATTGAAATGTACAGCTGTGTGTCATCCGCATAGCAGTGAAAGTTAACATTATGTTTTCGAATAACATCCCCAAGAGGTAAAATATATAGTGAAAACAATAGTGGTCCTAAAACGGAACCTTGAGGAACACCGAAATGTACAGTTGATTTGTCGGAGGACAGACCATTCACAGAGACAAACTGATATCTTTCCGACAGGTAGGATCTAAACCAGGCCAGAACTTGTCCGTGTAGACCAATTTGGGTTTCCAGTCTCTCCAAAAGAATGTGGTGATCGATGGTGTCAAAGGCAGCACTAAGGTCTAGTAGCACGAGGACAGATGCAGAGCCTCGGTCTGACGCCATTAAAAGGTCATTTACCACCTTCACAAGTGCAGTCTCAGTGCTATGATGGGGTCTAAAACCAGACTGAAGCATTTCGTATACATTGTTTGTCTTCAGAAAGGCAGTGAGTTGCTGCGCAACAGCTTTTTCTAAAATTTTTGAGAGGAATGGAAGATTCGATATAGGCCGATAGTTTTTTATATTTTCCGGGTCAAGGTTTGGCTTTTTCAAGAGAGGCTTTATCACTGCCACTTTTAGTGAGTTTGGTACACATCCGGTGGATAGAGAGCTGTTTATTATGTTCAACATAGGAGGGCCAAGCACAGGAAGCAGCTCCTTCAGCAGTTTAGTAGGAATAGGATCCAGTATGCAGCTTGAAGGTTTAGAGGCCATGATTATTTTCATCATTGTGTCAAGAGATATAGTACTAAAACACTTAAGTGTCTCTCCCGATCCCAGGCCCTCGCAGAGCTGTGCAGATCCAGGACAGCTAAGCCCTGGAGGAATACGCAGATTCAAAGAGGAGTCCGTAATTTGCTTTCTAATGGTCATGATCTTTTCCTCAAAGAAGTTCATGAATTTATCACTGCTGAAGTGAAAGCCATCCTCTCTTGGGGAATGCTGCTTTTTAGTTAGCTTTGCAACAGTATCAAAAAGAAATTTTGGATTGTTCTTATTTTCCTCAATTAAGTTGGAAAAGTAGGATGATCGAGCAGCAGTGAGGGCTCTTCGGTACTGCACGGTACTGTCTTTCCAAGCTAGTCGGAAGACTTCCAGTTTGGTGTGGCGCCATTTCCGTTCCAATTTCCTGGAAGCTTGCTTCAAAGCTCGGGTATTTTCTGTATACCAGGGAGCTAGTTTCTTATGACAAATGTTTTTCGTTTTTAGGGGTGCAACTGCATCTAGGGTATTGCGCAAGGTTAAATTGAGTTCCTCAGTTAAGTGGTTAACTGATTTTTGTCCTCTGACGTCCTTGGGTAGGCAGAAGGAGTCTGGAAGGGCATCAATGAATTTTTGTGTTGTTTGAGAATTTATAGCACGACTTTTGATGCTCCTTGGTTGGGGTCTGAGCAGATTATTTGTTGCGATTGCAAATGTAATAAAATGGTGGTCCGATAGTCCAGGATTTTGTGGAAAAACATTAAGATCTACAACATTTATTCCATGGGACAAAACTAGGTCCAGAGTATGACTGTGGCAGTGAGTAGGTCCAGAGACATGTTGGACAAAACCCACTGAGTCGATAATGGCTCCGAAAGACTTTTGGAGTGGGTCTGTGGACTTCTCCATGTGAATATTAAAATCACCAAAAATTAGAATATGATCTGCTATGACTACAAGGTCTGATAGGAATTCAGGAAACTCAGAGAGGAACGCTGTATATGGCCCAGGAGGCCTGTAAACAGTAGCTATAAAAAGTGATTGAGTAGGCTGCATAGATTTCATGACTAGAAGCTCAAAAGATGAAAACGCCATTTTTTTTTTGTAAATTGAAATTTGCTATCGTAAATGTTAGCAACACCTCCGCCTTTGCGGGATGCACGGGAATATGGTCACTAGTGTAACCAGGAGGTGAGGCCTCATTTAACACAGCAAATTCATCAGGCTTAAGCCATGTTTCAGTCAGGCCAATCACATCGAGATTATGATCAGTGATTAGTTCATTGACTATGACTGCCTTTGAAGTGAGGGATCTAACATTAAGTAACCCTATTTTGAGATGTGAGGTATCACGATCTCTTTCAATAATGGCAGGAATGGAGGAGGTCTTTATCCTAATAAGATTGCTAGGGTGAACACCGCCATGTTTAGTTTTGCCCAACCTAGGTCGAGGCACAGACACAGTCTCAATGGGTATGGCTGAGCTGACTACACTGATTGTGCTATTGGCAGACTCCACTAAGCTGGCAGGTTGGCTAACAGCCTGCTGCCTGGCCTGCACCCTATTTCACTGTGGGGCTAGAGGAGTTAGAGCCCTATCTATGTTGGTAGATAAGAGGAGAGCACCCCTCCAGCTAGGATGGAGTCCGTCACTCCTCAGCAGGTCAGGCTTGGTCCTGTTTGTGGGTGAGTCCCAGAAAGAGGGCCAATTATCCACAAATGTTATCTTTTGGGAGGGGCAGAAAACAGTTTTCAACCAGCGATTAAGTGCTGAGACTCTGCTGTAGAGCTCGTCACTTCCCCCTAACTGGGAGGGGGGCCAGAGACAATTACTCGATGCCGACACATCTTTCTAGCTGATTTACAAGCTGAAGCTATGTTGCACTTGGTGACCTCTGACTGTTTCATCCTAACATCGTTGGTGCCGACGTGGATAACAATATCTCTATACTCTCTACACTCGCCAGTTTTAGCTTTAGCCAGCACCATCTTTAGATTAGCCTTAACGTCGGTAGCCCTGCCCCCTGGTAAACAGTGTATGATCGCTGGGTGATTCGTTTTAAGTCTAATACTGCGGGTAATGGAGTCGCCAATGACTAGGGTTTTCAATTTGTCAGAGCTAATGGTGGAGCCTTCGGCGTCTCAGACCCCGTAACGGGAGGAGTAGAGACTAGAGAAGACTCAGACTCAGACTCCGACTCGCTACATAATGGGGAAAACCGGTTGAAGGTTTCTGTCGGCTGAATGAGCGACACCGGTTGAGCATTCCAACAGTATTTCCCTCCAGAAGCCATGAGAAAGTTGTCCGGCTGCGGGGACTGTGCGGGGGATTTATACTAACGTTACTGTCTGTACTTACTGGTGGCACAGACGCTGTTTCTTCCTTTCCTACACTGAGATTACCCTTGCCTAACGATTGCGTCTGAAGCTGGGCTTGTAGCACAGCTATTTTCGCCGTAAGGGCGATCGTTCTCCTGTATATTATGAGTACAGCGACTGCAATTAGAAGACATCATGTTAATGTTACTACTTAGCTTCGGCTGTTGAAGATGTTGATGAACCATGTCCAGATAAAGCGTCCGGAGTGAAAAAGTTGAATAAGGGAAAAAAGTTGCGATGGAAAAAAGGAAAATAACGTAAAGTTGGCAGCTAAAACGCACAGGAAAATGACTCTTCTGTCTCGGGATAAACGTCCGGGGTGAAAAAGTTTAACGAAAAAAGATGAGTGAGGACAAAACTAAAAAGTTGGTAAATTTGTTGAACACAAAGATTGATTAAACGTTTATTAAAAGTAAAACGTGAATAGTTTGGCAGGTAGCCAAGTAGCAACAAACAGCACAGCAGTACGGAGACAATGCGTTTTTTTTTCCTAAAGAGAAATCCACCTCTTTAAGGAATACCTGGGATAGGATAGGTTATCCCACTGGCTATAAGGTGAATGCACCAATTTGTAAGTCGCTCTGGATAAGAGCGTCTGCTAAATGACGTAAATGTAAAATGTAAATGTAAATGAATGCTGAGCTATAGTCAATGAACAGCATTTTTACATAGGTATTCCTCTTGTCCAGATGGGATAGGGCAGTGTGCAGTGCGATGGCGATTGCGTCACCCGTGGATCTATTGGGTCGGTATGCAAATTGCAGTGGGTCTAGGGTGCCGAGTAAGGTGGAGGTGATATGATCCTTGACTAGTCTCTCAAAGCACTTCATGATGACAGAAGTGAGTGCTACGGGGCGATAGTCATTTAGTTCAGTTACCTTAGCTTTCTTGGGTACATGAAAAATGGTGGCCATTTTGAAACAAGTGGGGACGACAGACTGGGATGGGAGAGATTTAATATGTCCGTAAACACTCCAGCCAGCTGGTCTGCACATGCTCTGAGGACGTGGCTAGGGATGTCGTCTGGGCCGGCAGCCTTGTGAGGGTTAACACGCTTAAACGTCTGCTCAGTCTACAAGCCCACAAACTCTATATATGTAATGTATACAATAACTATGTATTCATACTATGATCCTCCCATTCTATGTCATGTCTGCTACAAAGTTTTATTTGGTTCTTCAATGATAGACGGAACAGATAAGGTTAACTTTGATTCTATACAGGTAAAGACCATCAAAATCCATCTTATCACATGGAATGTGCACGGGCACCATAAAAAAAAGAAATAAAAGCATAAGGTACTCGAACTCTTAAAGAGATTGTCAGCGGATGTGTTTTTTTTTGTTGCAAGAGTTACATTTAAAAAGAAAAATGATATTTAAAGATGAGCTGGGTTGGAGAGGCCTATGCTGCCACCTAGTGTAGAAACAGCAGAGGTGCAGGCATCCTGATAAATAAGAATACACAATTGTCTCCCTTAGATCCCAGCACATGGACGCAGAAGGCTGTTTTCTAATATTAAATTGAAAATATGAAATATACACATTGATTTCAGTGAATATCCCACCAGGGGCAAATCTTGTGTTTTTAGATAGAATTCAAGCTATATTAGATCAAACCCAGACAGGAACTATTAGTTTAGCAGGTGACCTAAATCACACATTCGATAAGATTGACAGACGCAGTAATAAGAAAGGCATATTTAGGGAGCCTCCAAAGAGGCTGAGAAATGTAATTTCTGCAAATAATTTACAGGACACCTGGAGATTACTACTCCCAGCTACAAAGTAAGAAAAGCTGTTCAAGAATTGACTACATTTTTATTTCCAAAAATGCACTCACAATTTACTGGATAAAAAAATTAATGATATATTGATATCGGATCATTCTCTGTTATCATGCTTAATTACACCTATAAAAGTACACTTATAATACGCTACTTAGCAGACACTTTTATCCAAAGCGACTTACAGTCATGCGTGCATACATTTTTGTGTATGGGTGGTCCCGGGGATCGAACCCACTACCTTGGCGTTACAAGCACCGTGCTCTACCAGCTGAGCTACAGAGGACCACTTAGTGACAGAGTTTGGAGAATTAACAGAGCGCATCATCTGGACCCAAAAAGTATGAAATACATAAATAAAAAAATACAAAACCTTTACCATTACAAATGTAGACATAGAGGACAGAGAAAAGCCAACACCAGATGTCACGACTGTCTGTGAGATGCGGTAAACGAAGTCAGGCGCAGGACACAGAACTCTCGGATACGTACTTTAATACGAAAAGGATCCAAAAGGACACAGAAAATAACTCCACGCAGGGAGGAAATAACCCGCTCACAAAATAGACAACCGTAAAGGGGAAAACAATCACACACAAAGTACTAATGGTAGACAGGGGTAATTATAAGGGAAACAATTAACATAATGACGAACAGGTGTAAACAATACAGACAAAACTAAACAAACACCGATAACATCGAACGGCAGTAGCTAGTACTCCGGGGACGACGAATGCCGAAGCCTGCCCGAGCAAGGAGGAGGAGCAGCCTCGGCAGAATCCGTGACAGTACCCCCCCCCCTTGACGCGCGGCTCCAGCCGTGCGCCGACCCCGGCCTCGGGGACGGCCAGGAGGACGCGGAGCAGGGCGAGTCGGGTGACTCCGGTGGAACTCTGTCAACAGGGAGGGATCTAGGATGTCCCTCCTAGGGACCCAGCACCGTTCCTCCGGACCGTACCCCTCCCACTCCACGAGATACTGCAGACCCCATATCCGACACCTCAAATCCACGATGGAACGGACTGAGTACGCCGGAGCCCCTTCGATGTCTAGTGGGGGCGGAGGGGTCTCTCGTACCTCATTCTCCTGGAGTGGACCAGCTACCACCGGCCTGAGGAGAGACACATGGAACGAGGGGTTAATGCGATAATTAACAGGCAGCTGTAACCTATAACATACCTCGTTCAATCTCCGTTGGACTTTAAATGGCCCCACAAACCGCCGGCCCAGCTTCCGGCAGGGCAGGTGAAGGGGAAGGTTTCTGGTCGAGAGCCAGACCCGATCTCCCGGTGCATAAACCGGACCCTCACTGCGGTGGCGATCGGCGCTCGCCTTTTGCCGTCTGATGGCCCGCTGCAGATGGACGTGCGCAGCGTTCCATGTCTCCTCCGAGCGCCGAAACCATTCATCCACCGCAGGAGCCTCGATCTGGCTCTGATGCCAGGGTGCCAGAACCGGCTGATAGCCCAACACACACTGGAAAGGAGTGAGATTAGTGGAGGAGTGGCGGAGTGAGTTTTGGGCTATCTCTGCCCAGGGAATATACCCCGACCACTCCTCCTGCCGGTCCTGGCAGTAGGACCTCAGAAACCTACCCACATCCTGGTTTACTCTCTCCACCTGCCCATTACTCTCAGGGTGAAAACCCGAGGTAAGGCTGATCGAGACCCCCAAACGTTCCATAAACGCCCTCCACACTCTAGAGGTGAACTGGGGACCCCGATCAGACACTATATCCTCAGGCACCCCGTAGTGCCGGAAAACGTGAGTAAACAGGGCTTCGGCCGTTTGTAGGGCTGTAGGAAGACCTGGCATAGGGATGAGACGGCAGGCCTTAGAAAACCGATCCACAACGACCAAGATCATGGTATTCCCCTGGGAGGGGGGAAGGTCCGTGACAAAATCCACCGACAGGTGAGACCACGGCCGTTGTGGAACGGGGAGAGGTTGTAACTTCCCCCTGGGCAGGTGTCTAGGTGCCTTACACTGGGCGCACACCGAGCAGGAAGAAACGTAAACTCTCACGTCCTTAGCTAAGGTGGGCCACCAGTACTTCCCGCTAAGACAATGCACTGTCCGACCGATGCCAGGATGACAAGAGGAGGGTGACGTGTGAGCCCAATAAATCAGTCGGTCACGGACCTCGAGCGGCACGTACCTCCGTCCCTCTGGACACTCTGGGGGAGAAGGGTCGGTACGTTACGCCCGCTCGATTTCCGTATCGACCTCCCACACCACCGGTGCCATGAGACAAGACTCCGGTAGTATGGGAGTGGGCTCAATGGACCTCTCCTCTGTGTCATATCGTCAGGACAGGGCGTCTGCCTTAACGTTCTGTGACCCGGGGATATACGTGATCTTAAAGACAAACCGGGCCAGAAACATGGCCCACCTAGCCTGACAAGGGTTCAGTCTCTTCGCTGCCCGGATGTACTCCAGGTTACGATGGTCAGTCAGAATGAGAAAAGGGTGGTTAGCCCCCTCAAGCCAATATCTCCACACCTTCAGGGCCTGGACCACAGCTAGCAGCTCCCTGTCCCCCACGTCATAATTGCGCTCCGCCGGACTGAGCTTCTTAGAATAGAAAGCACAGGGACAGAGTTTTGGAGGCGTGCCTGAGCGCTGAGACAGTATAGCACCGATCCCCGCCTCGGACGCATCCACCTCGACTTGGAACGCCAAAGAGGGATCCGGATGTGCCAGCACCGGAGCTGAGGTGAACAGGTCCTTCAAATGACTAAATGCCCTGTCCGCCTCAGCCGACCACTGCAAACGCACCGGGCCCCCCTTTAGCAGGGAGGTAATGGGAGCCGCTACCTGTCCAAAACCCCGGATAAACCTCCGGTAGTAAATGGCAAAACCCAAAAACCGCTGCACCTCCTTTACTGTAGTTGGAGTCTACCAATTACGCACGGCTGAAACGCGGTCAATCTCCATCTCCACCCCTGACGCAGACAACCGGTGTCCCAGGAAGGAGATGGACTCCTGGAAAAACAGACATTTCTCTGCCTTCACATACAGATCATGCTCCAACAGTCTACCCAGCACCCGACGTACCAGGGACACATGCTCGGGTACGTGTAGCGGAGTATATCAGAATGTCATCAATATACACCACTACCCCCTGTCCATGCAAATCCCGGAAAATCTCGTCTACAAATGATTGGAAGACTGAAGGAGCATTCATTAGACCGTATGGCATGACGAGGTACTCATAGTGACCCGAGGTGGTACTGAAGGCTGTTTTCCACTCATCTCCCTCCCGAATGCGCACCAGGTTGTAAGCGCTCCTGAGATCCAATTTTGTGAAGAAGCGTGCCCCGTGTAATGACTCCGTCATACTAGCAATCAGAGGGAGAGGATAGCTGTATTTAATAGTGATCTGATTGAGACCACGGTAATCAATACACGGGCGTAAACCCCCATCCTTCTTCTTCACAAAAAATAAACTTGAGGACGCAGGAGAAGTGGAAGGCCGTATGTATCCCTGTCTCAAGAATTCGGCGACGTATGTCTCCATAGCAGCCGTCTCCTCCTGAGACAGAGGATACACATGGCTGCGAGGGAGCGCCGCGCCAACCTGGAGGTCTATCGCACAATCCCCCTGTCGATGAGGTGGTAATTGAGTCGCCTTCTTCTTACAGAAGGCGCTTGCCAAATCGGCATACTCAGGAGGAATGTGCATTGTGGGCATTTGGTTCGGACTCTCCACCGTCGTTGCCCCTACAGAAACACCTACACACCGCCCCACACACTGATCAGACCATCCCTTGAGAGCCCTCTGTTGCCATGAAATGTTGGGGTCATGAGATATTAACCAGGGAAGTCCCAACACCACTGGAAACGCAGGAGAGTCAAATAAATACAACTGTATAGTCTCCTCATGACCCTTCTGCGTTTTCATCTTCAGTGGCGCTGTGACCTCCCTAATCAATCCCGACCCCAAAGGCCGGCTATCTAGGGCATGGATAGGGAAGGGCACATCGACTGGTAATATAGGGATCCCTAACTTATATGAGAAATGGCGATCGATAAAATTCCCAGCTGCGCCTGAATCGACTAGTGCCTTATGCTGGGAGTAAGAAGAAACTTCTGGAAACATCACTTGGATACACATATGAACAGCAGAGAGCTCTGGGTGAGTTGGGACCTTACTCACCGGGAATGACTCATCAGTGCGCTGCCTGCTGCCTCGAATCCGAGGAGACCCTCCCCAGCACCGAACCGCCGTGTGTCCTCGGCGGCCACAGTTGGTGCAGGGGACAGCCTCCTTCCTGGCCTCCCTACTACCAGCACCCCCGAGCTCCATAGGGCTCGGCTCGGAGGTGCTGGGGGATGGAATGGACGGCCCCAGCGCTGGACGTCCGCGGGTAGCCAACAGGGTATCCAAGCGAATCGACATGTCCACCAGCTGATCGAAGCTTAGGTTGGTGTCCCTGCAGGCCAGCTCTCGACGAACGTCCTCCCTCAGGCTGCATCTGTAGTGGTCGATGAGGGCCCTCTCATTCCATCCCGAATTAGCAGCCAGAGACCGGAAGTCCAGTGCGAATTCCTGCACGCTCCTCCTCCCCTGTCTGAGGTGGAATAGACGCTCACCCGCCGCCATCCCCTCTGGTGGATGATCGAACACTGCCCTGAAGCGGCGGGTGAACTCTGCATAGTTCACAGTAGCGGCGTCTATCCCTCCCCACTCGGCGTTGGCCCACTCTAGTGCCTTGCCGGACAGACAGGACATGAGGGCGGACACGCTCTCGTATCCCGAGGGTGCCGGGTGAATGGTTGCCAGATAAAGTTCCAACTGGAGCAGTAAACCCTGACACCCGGCTGCGGTGCCATCATAAGCCCTCGGGAGCGAGAGCCGAATTCCACTGGACTCCGGATGTGAGACGATAGGAGTAGCCGATGGTGGTGGTATCGTTGGAGGAGGTGTGGGCAAACCTCCTCTCTCCCATCGTCCCAAAGTGTTCATAACGTTATCCATAGCGGCACCAAGATTTTGGAGCATCGCTGCCTGTTGTAGGACGCGCTCCTCGAGTGATCCAGTCGGTGCCGTCACTCCTGCTGACTCCATGGTAAGCTGTGTGATTCTGTCACGGCTGTCTGTGAGATGCGGTAAACGAAGTCAGGCGCAGGACACAGAACTCTCGGATACGTACTTTAATACGAAAAGGATCCAAAAGGACACAGAAATAACTCCACGCAGGGAGGAAATAACCCGCTCACAAAATAGACAACCGTGAAGGGGAAAACAATCACACACAAAGTACTAATGGTAGACAGGGGTAATTATAAGGGAAACAATTAACATAATGACGAACAGGTGTAAACAATACAGACAAAACTAAACAAACACAGATAACATCGAACGGCAGTAGCTAGTACTCCGGGGACGACGAATGCCGAAGCCTGCCCGAGCAAGGAGGAGGAGCAGCCTCGGCAGAATCCGTGACACCAGATATAATATGGGATGACTTTAAGGCATACATTAGGGGCATCTCATACTCGGCAAAAGCTAAATCTGATTTACAAATAAAAATTTTATAAAAATAAATGACTATCTTAGAAAATGCCCATAAAGGTCAAGAAGAAAATGAACTGTCTGAACTTAAGCAGGAATACGAACTTTTACATTTGAAGAGAGCCACCAATTACAGGTTAAACTCAAATAAAGCATATTACTTAATGAAAAATAAACCTGGTAAATATCTCGCAACCCTCACAAAATGAATACTTGCTAAAGCAGTTATAATTTTAAAGATAAAGATATAAATGTGGTCATTAGAAATAACAACGTCATTAATGACAATATTAAAAGCTTCTATGAAAATGTATATAAATCTGATTAAAAATTTTTATTTTTATTTTATTTCACCTTTATTTAACTAGGCAATAATTAAACAACAGTTGGCCTGATCCCACAGCCTTCTTAGACTCAACAACCCTGAAGCAGCTATCAGCAGACAAAAAAGAATCACTAAAAACAGAGATCACCCAAATAATAAATATTAGAGACTGTTAAAACGTTTGCGTGGAGAAAAGCACCAGGAATGGATGGCTTTCCCATATAATTATATTCAATATTTGGGGACAATGTACTATTTACACAAATGACAACACACACGTCACTTAATTCAGTACTTCCCAGTTCCATGTATCAAATAGTTATTTCAGTTATATTAAAACCTGGAAAATCTGGAAAGTCCCCTATTGATTATAGAATCATAAGTTCAATAAACTGTGACAACAATAAAATAATAACAAAGCTTATAAGTAATAGAATGGCAAAAGTATTACAAGACTTGATATGATCAAACAGGCTTTATTGTGAGGTATTCCAGGTTGGGTAAACTAAAGGACTTGAGTTCCTGTACGTTATGACAATCACACCATGAGTAGTAAATCATGAAAGACTCCACCGTTCTTCTTCCCGGGGGGGTTCTTTCTTCCTGTCCGTGCGATGTACAGAGAACCTAGCTGGATGTATGGACGGGAACAGTTTATCTGGAGAGAGCCATGAGTATGTTACTGACCTACCTATCTGTTCTGTTTTAGCTTCCTACTGACCCGCCTATCTGTTCTGTTTTAGCTTCCTACTGACCTACCTATCTGTTCTGTGCTAGCTTCCTACTGACCTACCTATCTGTTCTGTTTTAGCTTCCTACTGACCTACCTAACTGTTCTGTGCTAGCTTCCTACTGACCTACCTATCTGTTCTGTGATAGCTTCCTACTGACCCACCTATCTCTTCTGTTTTAGCTTCCTACTGACCTACCTATCTGTTCTGTGCTAGCTTCCTACTGACCTACCTATCTGTTCTGTGATAGCTTCCTACTGACCCACCTATCTGTTCTGTGCTAGCTTCCTACTGACCTACCTATCTGTTCTGTGCTAGCTTCCTACTGACCCACCTATCTGTTCTGTGCTAGCTTCCTACTGACCTACCTATCTGTTCTGTGATAGCTTCCTACTGACCTACCTATCTGTTCTGTGCTATCTTCCTACTGACCTACCTATCTGTTCTGTGCTATCTTCCTACTGACCTACCTATCTGTTCTGTGCTAGCTTCCTACTGACCCACCTATCTCTTCTGTTTTAGCTTCCTACTGACCTACCTTACTGTTCTGTGCTAGCTTCCTACTGACCTACCTATCTGTTCTGTGCTAGCTTCCTACTGACCTACCTATCTGTTCTGTTTTAGCTTCCTACTGACCTACCTAACTGTTCTGTGCTAGCTTCCTACTGACCTACCTATCTGTTCTGTGATAGCTTCCTACTGACCCACCTATCTCTTCTGTTTTAGCTTCCTACTGACCTACCTATCAGTTCTGTGCTAGCTTCCTACTGACCTACCTATCTGTTCTGTGATAGCTTCCTACTGACCCACCTATCTGTTCTGTGCTAGCTTCCTACTGACCTACCTATCTGTTCTGTGCTAGCTTCCTACTGACCCACCTATCTGTTCTGTGCTAGCTTCCTACTGACCTACCTATCTGTTCTGTGATAGCTTCCTACTGACCTACCTATCTGTTCTGTGCTATCTTCCTACTGACCTACCTATCTGTTCTGTGCTAGCTTCCTACTGACCTACCTATCTGTTCTGTGCTAGCTTCCTACTGACCCACCTATCTCTTCTGTTTTAGCTTCCTACTGACCTACCTTACTGTTCTGTGCTAGCTTCCTACTGACCTACCTATCTGTTCTGTGCTAGCTTCCTACTGACCCACCTATCTGTTCTGTGCTAGCTTCCTACTGACCTACCTATCTGTTCTGTGCTAGCTTCCTACTGACCCACCTATCTGTTCTGTGCTAGCTTCCTACTGACCTACCTATCTGTTCTGTGCTATCTTCCTACTGACCTACCTATCTGTTCTGTGCTAGCTTCCTACTGACCTACCTATCTGTTCTGTGCTAGCTTCCTACTGACCCACCTATCTGTTCTGTGCTAGCTTCCTACTGACCTACCTATCTGTTCTGTGCTAGCTTCCTACTGACCTACCTATCTGTTCTGTGCTAGCTTCCTACTGACCTACCTATCTGTTCTGTGCTAGCTTCCTACTGACCTACCTATCTGTTCTGTGATAGCTTCCTACTGACCTACCTATCTGTTCTGTGCTAGCTTCCTACTGACCCACCTATCTGTTCTGTGCTAGCTTCCTACTGACCTACCTATCTGTTCTGTGCTAGCTTCCTACTGACCTACCTATCTGTTCTGTGCTAGCTTCCTACTGACCTACCTATCTGTTCTGTGTAGCTTCCTACTGACCTACCTATCTGTTCTGTGATAGCTTCCCACTGACCTACCTATCTGTTCTGTGCTAGCTTCCTACTGACCTACCTATCTGTTCTGTGCTAGCTTCCTACTGACCTACCTATCTGTTCTGTGCTAGCTTCCTACTGACCTACCTATCTGTTCTGTGCTAGCTTCCTACTGACCTACCTATCTGTTCTGTGCTAGCTTCCTACTGACCTACCTATCTGTTCTGTGCTAGCTTCCTACTGACCTACCTATCTGTTCTGTGATAGCTTCCTACTAAACTACCTATCTGTTCTGTGCTAGCTTCCTACTGACCTACCTATCTGTTCTGTGCTAGCTGCCACCCAAAGAGCAGCTGGAGCTCCAGGCCTCGCCAGACCCAAACTTAGCAGCAGGGAGAGTTTCAGACAGGGGAGGGGAGACCCTCAGAGACCCAGGCGGAGACCTCTTCCTCTGGGCCATCCTGCAGAACAAGAAAGAGCTGGCTGAGATCGCCTGGGAGCAGGTAGAGTGGGTGACGTACCAGTGCAGGACAGTCTATCTATGGAACTGACTGACTGGTGTAGTTCTCTAGTTATCCCAAAGTATTCATTCTGCAGTTAAAGCTTGAAACAGAGTAAATAAGAAGATATGATGAGGATAAAACACGTTTTTACTCTGAACATGTGTGTTTGTTGTGTGCAGTGCCGGGACTGTATGTCAGCAGCTCTGGCTGCTAGTAAGATCCTGAAGAAGCTGGCTGAGGAAGAGGAGGATGAGGCAGAGGAGATGAGAGAACTGGCCAACCATTATGAGAGACACGCCATCGGTACAGTAGCCTACACACTAACACATACTGTCCTTATCAACCATCGGTACAGTGGCCTACACACTAACACATACTGTCCTTATTAACCATCGGTACAGTGGCCTACACACTAACACATACTGTCCTTATTAACCATCGGTACAGTGGCCTACACACTAACACATACTGTCCTTATTAACCATCGGTACAGTGGCCTACACACTAACACATACTGTCCTTATTAACCATCGGTACAGTGGCCTACACACTAACACATACTGTCCTTATTAACCATCGGTACAGTGGCCTACACACTCAGACATACTGTCCTTATCAACCATCGGTACAGTGGCCTACACACTAACACATACTGTCCTTATTAACCATCGGTACAGTGGCCTACACACTAACACATACTGTCCTTATTAACCATCGGTACAGTGGCCTACACACTAACACATACTGTCCTTATTAACCATCGGTACAGTGGCCTACACACTAACACATACTGTCCTTATTAACCATCGGTACAGTGGCCTACACACTCAGACATACTGTCCTTATTAACCATCGGTACAGTGGCCTACACACTCAGACATACTGTCCTTATTAACCATCGGTACAGTGGCCTACACACTCAGACATACTGTCCTTATCAACCATCGGTACAGTGGCCTACACACTAACACATACTGTCCTTATTAACCATCGGTACAGTAGCCTACACACTCAGACATACTGTCCTTATTAACCATCGGTACAGTGGCCTACACACTCAGACATACTGTCCTTATTAACCATCGGTACAGTGGCCTACACACTCAGACATACTGTCCTTATTAACCATCGGTACAGTGGCCTACACACTAACACATACTGTCCTTATTAACCATCGGTACAGTGGCCTACACACTCAGACATACAGTCCTTATTAACCATCGGTACAGTGGCCTACACACTCAGACATACTGTCCTTATTAACCATAGGTACAGTGGCCTACACACTCAGACATACTGTCCTTATTAACCATCGGTACAGTGGCCTACACACTAACACATACTGTCCTTATTAACCATCGGTACAGTGGCCTACACACTCAGACATACTGTCCTTATTAACCATCGGTACAGTGGCCTACACACTCAGACATACTGTCCTTATTAACCATCGGTACAGTGGCCTACACACTAACACATACTGTCCTTATTAACCATCGGTACAGTGGCCTACACACTCAGACATACTGTCCTTATTAACCATCGGTACAGTGGCCTACACACTAACACATACTGTCCTTATTAACCATCGGTACAGTGGCCTACACACTCAGACATACTGTCCTTATCAACCATCGGTACAGTGGCCTACACACTAACACATACTGTCCTTATTACCATCGGTACAGTGGCCTACACACTAACACATACTGTCCTTATTAACCATCGGTACAGTGGCCTACACACTAACACATACTGTCCTTATTAACCATCGGTACAGTGGCCTACACACTCAGACATACTGTCCTTATTAACCATCGGTACAGTGGCCTACACACTAACACATACTGTCCTTATTAACCATCGGTACAGTGGCCTACACACTCAGACATACTGTCCTTATTAACCATCGGTACAGTGGCCTACACACTCAGACATACTGTCCTTATTAACCATCGGTACAGTGGCCTACACACTAACACATACTGTCCTTATTAACCATCGGTACAGTGGCCTACACACTCAGACATACTGTCCTTATTAACCATCGGTACAGTGGCCTACACACTAACACATACTGTCCTTATTAACCATCGGTACAGTGGCCTACACACTCAGACATACTGTCCTTATCAACCATCGGTACAGTGGCCTACACACTAACACATACTGTCCTTATTACCATCGGTACAGTGGCCTACACACTAACACATACTGTCCTTATTAACCATCGGTACAGTGGCCTACACACTAACACATACTGTCCTTATTAACCATCGGTACAGTGGCCTACACACTAACACATACTGTCCTTATTAACCATCGGTACAGTGGCCTACACACTCAGACATACTGTCCTTATTAACCATCGGTACAGTGGCCTACACACTAACACATACTGTCCTTATTAACCATCGGTACAGTGGCCTACACACTCAGACATACTGTCCTTATTAACCATCGGTACAGTGGCCTACACACTCAGACATACTGTCCTTATTAACCATAGGTACAGTGGCCTACACACTCAGACATACTGTCCTTATTAACCATCGGTACAGTGGCCTACACACTAACACATACTGTCCTTATTAACCATCGGTACAGTGGCCTACACACTCAGACATACTGTCCTTATTAACCATCGGTACAGTGGCCTACACACTCAGACATACTGTCCTTATTAACCATCGGTACAGTGGCCTACACACTAACACATACTGTCCTTATTAACCATCGGTACAGTGGCCTACACACTCAGACATACTGTCCTTATTAACCATCGGTACAGTGGCCTACACACTAACACATACTGTCCTTATTAACCATCGGTACAGTGGCCTACACACTCAGACATACTGTCCTTATCAACCATCGGTACAGTGGCCTACACACTAACACATACTGTCCTTATTACCATCGGTACAGTGGCCTACACACTAACACATACTGTCCTTATTAACCATCGGTACAGTGGCCTACACACTCAGACATACTGTCCTTATTAACCATCGGTACAGTGGCCTACACACTAACACATACTGTCCTTATTAACCATCGGTACAGTGGCCTACACACTCAGACATACTGTCCTTATTAACCATCGGTACAGTAGCCTACACACTAACACATACTGTCCTTATTAACCATCGGTACAGTGGCCTACACACTCAGACATACTGTCATTATTAACCATCGGTACAGTGGCCTACACACTAACACATACTGTCCTCATTAACCATCGGTACAGTGGCCTACACACTCAGACATACAGTCCTTATTAACCATCGGTACAGTAGCCTACACACTCAGACATACTGTCCTTATTAACCATCGGTACATTGGCCTACACACTAACACATACTGTCCTTATTAACCATCGGTACAGTGGCCTACACACTCAGACATACTGTCCTTATTAACCATCGGTACAGTGGCCTACACACTAACACATACTGTCCTCATTAACCATCGGTACAGTGGCCTACACACTCAGACATACTGTCCTTATCAACCATCGGTACAGTGGCCTACACACTAACACATACTGTCCTTATTAACCATCGGTACAGTGGCCTACACACTAACACATACTGTCCTTATTAACCATCGGTACAGTGGCCTACACACTCAGACATACTGTCCTTATTAACCATCGGTACAGTGGCCTACACACTCAGACATACTGTCCTTATTAACCATCGGTACAGTGGCCTACACACTCAGACATACTGTCCTTATCAACCATCGGTACAGTGGCCTACACACTAACACATACTGTCCTTATTAACCATCGGTACAGTAGCCTACACACTCAGACATACTGTCCTTATTAACCATCGGTACAGTGGCCTACACACTCAGACATACTGTCCTTATTAACCATCGGTACAGTGGCCTACACACTCAGACATACTGTCCTTATTAACCATCGGTACAGTGGCCTACACACTAACACATACTGTCCTTATCAACCATCGGTACAGTGGCCTACACACTCAGACATACTGTCCTTATTAACCATCGGTACAGTGGCCTACACACTAACACATACTGTCCTTATTAACCATCGGTACAGTGGCCTACACACTAACACATACTGTCCTTATTAACCATCGGTACAGTGGCCTACACACTCAGACATACAGTCCTTATTAACCATCGGTACAGTGGCCTACACACTAACACATACTGTCCTTATTAACCATCGGTACAGTGGCCTACACACTCAGACATACTGTCCTTATTAACCATCGGTACAGTGGCCTACACACTAACACATACTGTCCTTATTAACCATCGGTACAGTAGCCTACACACTCAGACATACTGTCCTTATTAACCATCGGTACAGTGGCCTACACACTAACACATACTGTCCTTATTAACCATCGGTACAGTGGCCTACACACTAACACATACTGTCCTTATTAACCATCGGTACAGTGGCCTACACACTCAGACATACTGTCCTTATTAACCATCGGTACAGTGGCCTACACACTAACACATACTGTCCTTATTAACCATCGGTACAGTGGCCTACACACTCAGACATACAGTCCTTATTAACCATCGGTACAGTGGCCTACACACTCAGACATACTGTCCTTATTAACCATCGGTACAGTGGCCTACACACTCAGACATACTGTCCTTATTAACCATCGGTACAGTGGCCTACACACTAACACATACTGTCCTTATTAACCATCGGTACAGTGGCCTACACACTCAGACATACTGTCCTTATTAACCATCGGTACAGTGGCCTACACACTCAGACATACTGTCCTTATTAACCATCGGTACAGTGGCCTACACACTAACACATACTGTCCTTATTAACCATCGGTACAGTGGCCTACACACTCAGACATACTGTCCTTATTAACCATCGGTACAGTGGCCTACACACTAACACATACTGTCCTTATTAACCATCGGTACAGTGGCCTACACACTCAGACATACTGTCCTTATCAACCATCGGTACAGTGGCCTACACACTAACACATACTGTCCTTATTAACCATCGGTACAGTGGCCTACACACTAACACATACTGTCCTTATTAACCATCGGTACAGTGGCCTACACACTAACACATACTGTCCTTATTAACCATCGGTACAGTGGCCTACACACTCAGACATACTGTCCTTATTAACCATCGGTACAGTGGCCTACACACTCAGACATACTGTCCTTATTAACCATCGGTACAGTGGCCTACACACTAACACATACTGTCCTTATTAACCATCGGTACAGTGGCCTACACACTCAGACATACTGTCCTTATTAACCATCGGTACAGTGGCCTACACACTCAGACATACTGTCCTTATTAACCATCGGTACAGTGGCCTACACACTAACACATACTGTCCTTATTAACCATCGGTACAGTGGCCTACACACTCAGACATACTGTCCTTATTAACCATCGGTACAGTGGCCTACACACTAACACATACTGTCCTTATTAACCATCGGTACAGTGGCCTACACACTCAGACATACTGTCCTTATCAACCATCGGTACAGTGGCCTACACACTAACACATACTGTCCTTATTAACCATCGGTACAGTGGCCTACACACTAACACATACTGTCCTTATTAACCATCGGTACAGTGGCCTACACACTCAGACATACTGTCCTTATTAACCATCGGTACAGTGGCCTACACACTAACACATACTGTCCTTATTAACCATCGGTACAGTGGCCTACACACTCAGACATACTGTCCTTATTAACCATCGGTACAGTGGCCTACACACTAACACATACTGTCCTTATTAACCATCGGTACAGTGGCCTACACACTAAGACATACTGTCCTTATTAACCATCGGTACAGTGGCCTACACACTAACACATACTGTCCTCATTAACCATCGGTACAGTGGCCTACACACTCACACATACAGTCCTTATTAACCATCGGTACAGTGGCCTACACACTCAGACATACTGTCCTTATTAACCATCGGTACATTGGCCTACACACTAACACATACTGTCCTTATTAACCATCGGTACAGTGGCCTACACACTAACACATACTGTCCTTATTAACCATCGGTACAGTGGCCTACACACTAACACATACTGTCCTCATTAACCATCGGTACAGTGGCCTACACACTCAGACATACTGTCCTTATCAACCATCGGTACAGTGGCCTACACACTAACACATACTGTCCTTATTAACCATCGGTACAGTGGCCTACACACTAACACATACTGTCCTTATTAACCATCGGTACAGTGGCCTACACACTCAGACATACTGTCCTTATTAACCATCGGTACAGTGGCCTACACACTCAGACATACTGTCCTTATTAACCATCGGTACAGTGGCCTACACACTCAGACATACTGTCCTTATCAACCATCGGTACAGTGGCCTACACACTAACACATACTGTCCTTATTAACCATCGGTACAGTAGCCTACACACTCACACATACTGTCCTTATTAACCATCGGTACAGTGGCCTACACACTCAGACATACTGTCCTTATTAACCATCGGTACAGTGGCCTACACACTCAGACATACTGTCCTTATTAACCATCGGTACAGTGGCCTACACACTAACACATACTGTCCTTATCAACCATCGGTACAGTGGCCTACACACTCAGACATACTGTCCTTATTAACCATCGGTACAGTGGCCTACACACTAACACATACTGTCCTTATTAACCATCGGTACAGCGGCCTACACACTAACACATACTGTCCTTATTAACCATCGGTACAGTGGCCTACACACTAACACATACTGTCCTTATTAACCATCGGTACAGTGGCCTACACACTCAGACATACTGTCCTTATTAACCATCGGTACAGTGGCCTACACACTAACACATACTGTCCTTATTAACCATCGGTACAGTGGCCTACACACTCACACATACTGTCCTTATTAACCATCGGTACAGTGGCCTACACACTAACACATACTGTCCTTATTAACCATCGGTACAGTAGCCTACACACTCAGACATACTGTCCTTATTAACCATCGGTACAGTGGCCTACACACTAACACATACTGTCCTTATTAACCATCGGTACAGTGGCCTACACACTAACACATACTGTCCTTATTAACCATCGGTACAGTGGCCTACACACTCACACATACTGTCCTTATTAACCATCGGTACAGCGGCCTACACACTCACACATACTGTCCTTATTAACCATCGGTACAGTGGCCTACACACTAACACATACTGTCCTTATTAACCATCGGTACAGTGGCCTACACACTCAGACATACTGTCCTTATTAACCATCGGTACAGTGGCCTACACACTCAGACATACTGTCCTTATTAACCATCGGTACAGTGGCCTACACACTCAGACATACTGTCCTTATTAACCATCGGTACAGTGGCCTACACACTAACACATACTGTCCTTATTAACCATCGGTACAGTGGCCTACACACTCAGACATACTGTCCTTATCAACCATCGGTACAGTGGCCTACACACTCAGACATACTGTCCTTATTAACCATCGGTACAGTGGCCTACACACTAACACATACTGTCCTTATTAACCATCGGTACAGTAGCCTACACACTAACACATACTGTCCTTATTAACCATCGGTACAGTGGCCTACACACTAACACATACTGTCCTTATTAACCATCGGTACAGTGGCCTACACACTAACACATACTGTCCTTATTAACCATCGGTACAGTGGCCTACACACTAACACATACTGTCCTTATTAACCATCGGTCATGTCCTACACACTAACATACTGTCCTTATTAACCATCGGTACAGTGGCCTACACACTAACACATACTGTCCTTATTAACCATCGGTACAGTGGCCTACACACTCACACATACTGTCCTTATTAACCATCGGTACAGTGGCCTACACACTAACACATACTGTCCTTATTAACCATCGGTACAGTGGCCTACACACTAACACATACTGTCCTTATTAACCATCGGTACAGTGGCCTACACACTAACACATACTGTCCTTATTAACCATCGGTACAGTGGCCTACACACTCACACATACTGTCCTTATTAACCATCGGTACAGTGGCCTACACACTAACACATACTGTCCTTATTAACCATCGGTACAGTGGCCTACACACTCAGACATACTGTCCTTATTAACCATCGGTACAGTGGCCTACACACTCAGACATACTGTCCTTATTAACCATCGGTACAGTGGCCTACACACTAACACATACTGTCCTTATTAACCATCGGTACAGTGGCCTACACACTAACACATACTGTCCTTATTAACCATCGGTACAGTGGCCTACACACTCACACATACTGTCCTTATTAACCATCGGTACAGTGGCCTACACACTAACACATACTGTCCTTATTAACCATCGGTCAGTGGCCTACACACTCAATACTGTCCTTATTAACCATCGGTACAGTGGCCTACACACTAACACATACTGTCCTTATTAACCATCGGTACAGTGGCCTACACACTAACACATACTGTCCTTATTAACCATCGGTACAGTGGCCTACACACTAACACATACTGTCCTTATTAACCATCGGTACAGTGGCCTACACACTAACACATACTGTCCTTATTAACCATCGGTACAGTGGCCTACACACTCAGACATACTGTCCTTATCAACCATCGGTACAGTGGCCTACACACTCACACATACTGTCCTTATTAACCATCGGTACAGTGGCCTACACACTCAACATACTGTCCTTATTAACCATCGGTACAGTGGCCTACACACTCAGACATACTGTCCTTATTAACCATCGGTACAGTGGCCTACACACTAACACATACTGTCCTTATTAACCATCGGTACAGTGGCCTACACACTCAGACATACTGTCCTTATTAACCACCGGTACAGTGGCCTACACACTAACACATACTGTCCTTATTAACCATCGGTACAGTGGCCTACACACTCAGCACATACTGTCCTTATTAACCATCGGTACAGTGGCCTACACACTAACACATACTGTCCTTATTAACCATCGGTACAGTGGCCTACACACTAACACATACTGTCCTTATTAACCATCGGTACAGTGGCCTACACACTAACACATACTGTCCTTATTAACCATCGGTACAGTGGCCTACACACTAACACATACTGTCCTTATTAACCATCGGTACAGTGGCCTACACACTAACACATACTGTCCTTATTAACCATCGGTACAGTGGCCTACACACTAAGACATACTGTCCTTATTAACCATCGGTACAGTGGCCTACACACTAACACATACTGTCCTTATTAACCATCGGTACAGTGGCCTACACACTAACACATACTGTCCTTATTAACCATCGGTACAGTGGCCTACACACTAACACATACTGTCCTTATTAACCATCGGTACAGTGGCCTACACACTAACACATACTGTCCTTATTAACCATCGGTACAGTGGCCTACACACTCAACACATACTGTCCTTATTAACCATCGGTACAGTGGCCTACACACTAACACATACTGTCCTTATTAACCATCGGTACAGTGGCCTACACACTCAGCACATACTGTCCTTATTAACCATCGGTACAGTGGCCTACACACTAACACATACTGTCCTTATTAACCATCGGTACAGTGGCCTACACACTCAGACATACTGTCCTTATTAACCATCGGTACAGTGGCCTACACACTAACACATACTGTCCTTATTAACCATCGGTACAGTGGCCTACACACTCAGACATACTGTCCTTATTAACCATCGGTACAGTGGCCTACACACTCAACACATACTGTCCTTATTAACCATCGGTACAGTGGCCTACACACTAACACATACTGTCCTTATTAACCATCGGTACAGTGGCCTACACACTAACACATACTGTCCTTATTAACCATCGGTACAGTGGCCTACACACTCACACATACTGTCCTTATTAACCATCGGTACAGTGGCCTACACACTCAGACATACTGTCCTTATTAACCATCGGTACAGTGGCCTACACACTCAGCACATACTGTCCTTATTAACCATCGGTACAGTGGCCTACACACTAACACATACTGTCCTTATTAACCATCGGTACAGTGGCCTACACACTAACACATACTGTCCTTATTAACCATCGGTACAGTGGCCTACACACTAACACATACTGTCCTTATTAACCATCGGTACAGTGGCCTACACACTAACACATACTGTCCTTATTAACCATCGGTACAGTGGCCTACACACTAACACATACTGTCCTATTAACCATCGGTACAGTGGCCTACACACTATGTTCTCAACATCTGTCTCTACATCGTACGTGGCCTACACCACATACTGTCCTTAACCATCGGTACAGTGGCCTACACACTAACACATACTGTCCTTATTAACCATCGGTACAGTGGCCTACACACTAACACATACTGTCCTTATTAACCATCGGTACAGTGGCCTACACACTCACACATACTGTCCTTATCAACCATCGGTACAGTGGCCTACACACTAACACATACTGTCCTTATTAACCATCGGTACAGTGGCCTACACACTCACACATACTGTCCTTATCAACCATCGGTACAGTGGCCTACACACTCAGACATACTGTCCTTATTAACCATCGGTACAGTGGCCTACACACTAACACATACTGTCCTTATTAACCATCGGTACAGTGGCCTACACACTCACACATACTGTCCTTATTAACCATCGGTACAGTGGCCTACACACTCAACACATACAGTCCTTACTACCATCGGTACAGTGGCCTACACACTAACACATACTGTCCTTATTAACCATCGGTACAGTGGCCTACACACTAACACATACTGTCCTTATTAACCATCGGTACAGTGGCCTACACACTCAGACATACTGTCCTTATTAACCATCGGTACAGTGGCCTACACACTAACACATACTGTCCTTATTAACCATCGGTACAGTGGCCTACACACTAAGACATACTGTCCTTATCAACCATCGGTACAGTGGCCTACACACTAGCACATACTGTCCTTATTAACCATCGGTACAGTGGCCTACACACTCAGACATACTGTCCTTATCAACCATCGGTACAGTGGCCTACACACTCAGACATACTGTCCTTATTAACCATCGGTACAGTGGCCTACACACTAACACATACTGTCCTTATTAACCATCGGTACAGTGGCCTACACACTACACACATACTGTCCTTATTAACCATCGGTACAGTGGCCTACACACTCAGCACATACTGTCCTTATTAACCATCGGTACAGTGGCCTACACACTCACACATACTGTCCTTATTAACCATCGGTACAGTGGCCTACACACTAAGCACATACTGTCCTTATTAACCATCGGTACAGTGGCCTACACACTAACACATACTGTCCTATTAACCATCGGTACAGTGGCCTACACACTAACACATACTGTCCTTATTAACCATCGGTACAGTGGCCTACACACTCAGACATACTGTCCTTATTAACCATCGGTACAGTGGCCTACACCAACACATACTGTCCTTATTAACCATCGGTACAGTGGCCTACACCTCAAACATACTGTCCTTATTAACCATCGGTCTGCCTACACACTAACACATACTGTCCTTATTAACCATCGGTACAGTGGCCTACACACTCAGCACATACTGTCCTTATTAACCATCGGTACAGTGGCCTACACACTAACACATACTGTCCTTATTAACCATCGGTACAGTGGCCTACACACTCAGACATACTGTCCTTATTAACCATCGGTACAGTGGCCTACACACTAACACATACTGTCCTTATTAACCATCGGTACAGTGGCCTACACACTAACACATACTGTCCTTATTAACCATCGGTACAGTGGCCTACACACTAACACATACTGTCCTTATTAACCATCGGTGCAGTGGCCTACACACTAGCACATACTGTCCTTATTAACCATCGGTTACAGTGGCCTACACACTAACACATACTGTCCTTATTAACCATCGGTACAGTGGCCTACACACTAACACATACTGTCCTATTAACCATCGGTACAGTGGCCTACACACACTAACACATACTGTCCTTATTAACCATCGGTACAGTGGCCTACACACTAACACATACTGTCCTTATTAACCATCGGTACAGTGGCCTACACCTAACACATACTGTCCTAACACATACGTGCCTACACACTCACACATACTGTCCTTATTAACCATCGGTACAGTGGCCTACACACTAACACATACTGTCCTTATTAACCATCGGTACAGTGGCCTACACACTCAGCACATACTGTCCTTATTAACCATCGGTACAGTGGCCTACACACTAACACATACTGTCCTTATTAACCATCGGTACAGTGGCCTACACACTAACACATACTGTCCTTATTAACCATCGGTACAGTGGCCTACACACTAACACATACTGTCCTTATTAACCATCGGTACAGTGGCCTACACACTAACACATACTGTCCTTATTAACCATCGGTACAGTGGCCTACACACTAACACATACTGTCCTTATTAACCATCGGTACAGTGGCCTACACACTAACACATACTGTCCTTATTAACCATCGGTACAGTGGCCTACACACTCACACATACTGTCCTTATTAACCATCGGTACAGTGGCCTACACACTCAGACATACTGTCCTTATTAACCATCGGTACAGTGGCCTACACACTAACACATACTGTCCTTATTAACCATCGGTACAGTGGCCTACACACTCAGACATACTGTCCTTATCAACCATCGGTACAGTGGCCTACACACTAACACATACTGTCCTTATTAACCATCGGTACAGTGGCCTACACACTAACACATACTGTCCTTATTAACCATCGGTACAGTGGCCTACACACTCAGACATACTGTCCTTATTAACCATCGGTACAGTGGCCTACACACTCAGACATACTGTCCTTATTAACCATCGGTACAGTGGCCTACACACTAACACATACTGTCCTTATTAACCATCGGTACAGTGGCCTACACACTAACACATACTGTCCTTATTAACCATCGGTACAGTGGCCTACACACTAACACATACTGTCCTATTAACCATCGGTACAGTGGCCTACACACTAACACATACTGTCCTTATTAACCACTCGGTACAGTGGCCTACACACTCAGACATACTGTCCTTATTAACCATCGGTACAGTGGCCTACACACTCACACATACTGTCCTTATTAACCATCGGTACAGTGGCCTACACACTAACACATACTGTCCTTATTAACCATCGGTACAGTGGCCTACACACTAGCACATACTGTCCTTATTAACCATCGGTACAGTGGCCTACACACTAACACATACTGTCCTTATTAACCATCGGTACAGTGGCCTACACACTAACACATACTGTCCTTATTAACCATCGGTACAGTGGCCTACACACTAACACATACTGTCCTTATTAACCATCGGTACAGTGGCCTACACACTAACACATACTGTCCTTATTAACCATCGGTACAGTGGCCTACACACTCAGACATACTGTCCTTATTAACCATCGGTACAGTGGCCTACACACTCAGACATACTGTCCTTATTAACCATCGGTACAGTGGCCTACACACTAACACATACTGTCCTTATTAACCATCGGTACAGTGGCCTACACACTCAGACATACTGTCCTTATCAACCATCGGTACAGTGGCCTACACACTAACACATACTGTCCTTATTAACCATCGGTACAGTGGCCTACACACTAACACATACTGTCCTTATTAACCATCGGTACAGTGGCCTACACACTCAGACATACTGTCCTTATCAACCATCGGTACAGTGGCCTACACACTCACACATACTGTCCTTATTAACCATCGGTACAGTGGCCTACACACTAACAGCATACTGTCCTTATTAACCATCGGTACAGTGGCCTACACACTCAGACATACTGTCCTTATTAACCATCGGTACAGTGCTACACACACATACTGTCCTTATTAACCATCGGTACAGTGGCCTACACACTCAACACATACTGTCCTTATTAACCATCGGTACAGTGGCCTACACACTAACACATACTGTCCTTATTAACCATCGGTACAGTGGCCTACACACTAACACATACTGTCCTTATTAACCATCGGTACAGTGGCCTACACACTCAGACATACTGTCCTTATTAACCATCGGTACAGTGGCCTACACACTCAGACATACTGTCCTTATTAACCATCGGTACAGTGGCCTACACACTAAGACATACTGTCCTTATTAACCATCGGTACAGTGGCCTACACACTCAGACATACTGTCCTTATCAACCATCGGTACAGTGGCCTACACACTAACACATACTGTCCTTATTAACCATCGGTACAGTGGCCTACACACTCAGACATACTGTCCTTATTAACCATCGGTACAGTGGCCTACACACTCAGACATACTGTCCTTATTAACCATCGGTACAGTGGCCTACACACTAACACATACTGTCCTTATTAACCATCGGTACAGTGGCCTACACACTCAGACATACTGTCCTTATTAACCATCGGTACAGTGGCCTACACACTAACACATACTGTCCTTATTAACCATCGGTACAGTGGCCTACACACTAACACATACTGTCCTTATTAACCATCGGTACAGTGGCCTACACACTAACACATACTGTCCTTATTAACCATCGGTACAGTGGCCTACACACTAACACATACTGTCCTTATTAACCATCGGTACAGTGGCCTACACACTCAGACATACTGTCCTTATTAACCATCGGTACAGTGGCCTACACACTAACACATACTGTCCTTATTAACCATCGGTACAGTGGCCTACACACTCAACACATACTGTCCTTATCAACCATCGGTACAGTGGCCTACACACTCACATACTGTCCACACCATACTGTCCTTATTAACCATCGGTACAGTGGCCTACACACTCAGACATACTGTCCTTATTAACCATCGGTACAGTGGCCTACACACTAACACATACTGTCCTTAACCATCGGTACAGTGGCCTACACACTAACATACTGTCCTATTAACCATCGGTACAGTGGCTCTACACACTCAGACATACTGTCCTTATTAACCATCGGTACAGTGGCCTACACACTAACACATACTGTCCTTATTAACCATCGGTACAGTGGCCTACACACTAACACATACTGTCCTTATTAACCATCGGTACAGTGGCCTACACACTCAGACATACTGTCCTTATTAACCATCGGTACAGTGGCCTACACACTAACACATACTGTCCTTATTAACCATCGGTACAGTGGCCTACACACTAACACATACTGTCCTTATTAACCATCGGTACAGTGGCCTACACACTCAGACATACTGTCCTTATTAACCATCGGTACAGTGGCCTACACACTAACACATACTGTCCTTATTAACCATCGGTACAGTGGCCTACACACTCAACACATACTGTCCTTATTAACCATCGGTACAGTGGCCTACACACTCAGACATACTGTCATTAACACATACTGTCCTTATTAACCATCGGTACAGTGGCCTACACACTAACACATACTGTCCTCATTAACCATCGGTACAGTGGCCTACACACTCAGACATACTGTCCTTATTAACCATCGGTACAGTGGCCTACACACTAACACATACTGTCCTTATTAACTATCGGTACAGTGGCCTACACACTAACACATACTGTCCTTATTAACCATCGGTACAGTAGCCTACACACTCAGACATACTGTCCTTATTAACCATCGGTACAGTGGCCTACACACTAACACATACTGTCCTTATTAACCATCGGTACAGTGGCCTACACACTAACACATACTGTCCTTATTAACCATCGGTACAGTGGCCTACACACTCAGACATACTGTCCTTATTAACCATCGGTACAGTGGCCTACACACTAACACATACTGTCCTTATTAACCATCGGTACAGTGGCCTACACACTCAGACATACTGTCCTTATTAACCATCGGTACAGTGGCCTACACACTCAGACATACTGTCCTTATTAACCATCGGTACAGTGGCCTACACACTCAGACATACTGTCCTTATTAACCATCGGTACAGTGGCCTACACACTAACGCATACTGTCCTTATTAACCATCGGTACAGTGGCCTACACACTAACACATACTGTCCTTATTAACCATCGGTACAGTGGCCTACACACTCAGACATACTGTCCTTATTAACCATCGGTACAGTGGCCTACACACTAACACATACTGTCCTTATTAACCATCGGTACAGTGGCCTACACACTAACACATACTGTCCTTATTAACCATCGGTACAGTGGCCTACATACTCAGACATACTGTCCTTATTAACCATCGGTACAGTAGCCTACACACTAACACATACTGTCCTTATTAACCATCGGTACAGTGGCCTACACACTAACACATACTGTCCTTATTAACCATCGGTACAGTAGCCTACACACTAACACATACTGTCCTTATTAACCATCGGTACAGTGGCCTACACACTAACACATACTGTCCTTATCAACCATCGGTACAGTGGCCTACACACTAACACATACTGTCCTTATTAACCATCGGTACAGTAGCCTACACACTAACACATACTGTCCTTATTAACCATCGGTACAGTGGCCTACACACTCAGACATACTGTCCTTATTAACCATCAGTACAGTGGCCTACACACTAACACATACTGTCCTTATTAACCATCGGTACAGTGGCCTACACACTCAGACATACTGTCCTTATTAACCATCAGTACAGTGGCCTACACACTAACACATACTGTCCTTATTAACCATCGGTACAGTGGCCTACACTGACGTGTTTTCCGTCAGTGCGGAGGCATTGTGATTGCTAGCTAGCTAGCTAACTGAGCCCATGGCCAACACTTGGCAAATGGTTAGTGGAGATAGCTAGCTTACGGACATGGCAGACACGAGGGGCAGACAACCTGACCCAGCAGCAATTACTCCTCCATTTCCTCTGCCCTGGTTTCAAAAGGAAAACATCCATCAGCTAGCTATGTAGCTAAACAATGGAAGGTGCACAATCCATGGCTACAAAGCTAGCTGACTAGCTAGGTACCTACTCTGCTAGCTGACTAGCTAGGTACCTACTCTGCTAGCTGACTAGCTAGGTACCTACTCTGCTAGCTGACTAGCTAGGTACCTACTCTGCTAGCTGACTAGCTAGGTACCTACTCTGTAAGCTAGCTGACTAGCTAGGTACCTACTCTGCTAGCTGACTAGCTAGGTACCTACTCTGCTAGCTGACTAGCTAGGTACCTACTCTGTAAGCTAGCTGACTAGCTAGGTACCTACTCTGCTAGCTGACTAGCTAGGTACCTACTCTGTAAGTTAACTGGATGTGCTAGAAAGTAATAGAAACAAGTTGAGAAAAAAGCAGCTATCTTACATTTTAGTCATTTAGCAGATGCTCTTATCCAGAGCGACTTACAGGAGCAATTAGGGTTAAGTGCCTTGCTCAAGGGCACATCAACAGATTTTTCACCTAGTCGGCTCGGGGATTAGAACCAGCAACCTTTCGGTTATTGGCACAATGCTCTTAACCACTAAGCTACCTGCCGCCATCTTCTGAATCAATTTGTTTCTCCTGTCTTGAAGGTAGAAGTTCTATTTTGTGATCTCTTTGTTGAGAGATGTTCAGTCAGTGAATCAGGTTGTCTCCATGGTAACTGTACATGCCTTCAAACTAAGGAAAGGTTAGAGGGGCTCTATGCAACACCCTTAAACAATTCCCTTAGGTAAGGGGACATTATTCCTTAAGGGAAACCCTTAAGGGAAACTTAAGATGTTTTATGCAACCGGGCCCTGCACCTAAATATAAATTGTACCGGCACCAAAAATGAGTACCGGCATCTATTTCAGTCCAAGTCAAGCACTGGAAATGAACGTTATTTTACAAATTAGTCTCCCATCTGTCAGTCATGTGATCCTGTGGTGAGACTGAGTGACCAAGTCCTGTCTCTCTTAGGTGTGTTCAGTGAGTGGTCTTGTCCTGTTTGTCAGGTGTGTTCAGTGTATGTCCTGTGTGTGTGTGTTGTCTCAGGTGTGTTCAGTGTATGTCCTGTGTGTGTGTGTTGTCTCAGGTGTGTTCAGTGTATGTCCTGTGTGTGTGTGTTGTCTCAGGTGTGTTCAGTGTATGTCCTGTGTGTGTGTGTTGTCTCAGGTGTGTTCAGTGTATGTCCTGTGTGTGTGTGTTGTCTCAGGTGTGTTCAGTGTATGTCCTGTGTGTGTGTGTTGTCTCAGGTGTGTTCAGTGTATGTCCTGTGTGTGTGTTGTCTCAGGTGTGTTCAGTGTATGTCCTGTGTGTGTGTGTTGTCTCAGGTGTGTTCAGTGTATGTCCTGTGTGTGTGTGTTGTCTCAGGTGTGTTCAGTGTATGTCCTGTGTGTGTGTGTTGTCTCAGGTGTGTTCAGTGTATGTCCTGTGTGTGTGTGTTGTCTCAGGTGTGTTCAGTGTATGTCCTGTGTGTGTGTGTTGTCTCAGGTGTGTTCAGTGTATGTCCTGTGTGTGTGTGTTGTCTCAGGTGTTTTCAGTGTATGTCCTGTGTGTGTGTGTTGTCTCAGGTGTGTTCAGTGAGTGCCATTGCTGTGATGAGGAGCGTGCCCAGAGGCTGCTGATCCGGATCTCTTCATCCTGGGGTCAAACCACTTGTCTGAGGCTGGCTCTGGAGGCTGATGACAAGAGCTTCGTTGCTCACTCTGGGGTTCAGGTAGGTCAAAGGTAATTCTGGGGTTCAGGTAGGTCAAAGGTCACGCTGGGGTTTAGGTCGGTCAAAGGTAATTCTGGGGTTCAGGTAGGTCAAAGGTAATTCTGGGGTTCAGGTAGGTCAAAGGTCACTCTGGGGTTCAGGTAGGTCAAAGGTAATTCTGGGGTTCAGGTAGGTCAAAGGTAATTATGGGGTTCAGGTAGGTCAAAGGTCACTCTGGAGTTCAGGTAGGTCAAAGGTCATTCTGGGGTTCAGGTAACTCCAGTTATATTATCATAACACTTTTGAACTATATTTAATGAATCACACTTCTCGCAAATATTTTCCCTACACTGCCTTTGGTCTTGTGGCATTTTATTAAAGTAGTGGATTAAACTATTGCTAAAGCAGGTGTTCCCTTATGTGTGTTGTGTAGCCCTGTGTGTGATTGGTCCTGAGTCATCTGTTCTGTATCCCCCAGGCTCTCCTGACCCAGATCTGGTCCTGAGTCGTCTGTTCTGTATCCCCCAGGCTCTCCTGACCCAGATCTGGTCCTGAGTCGTCTGTTCTGTATCCCCCAGGCTCTCCTGACCCAGATCTGGTCCTGAGTCGTCTGTTCTGTATCCCCCAGGCTCTCCTGACCCTGATCTGGTCCTGAGTCATCTGTTCTGTATCCCCCAGGCTCTCCTGACCCAGATCTGGTCCTGAGTCATCTGTTCTGTATCCCCCAGGCTCTCCTGACCCAGATCTGGTCCTGAGTCGTCTGTTCTGTATCCCCCAGGCTCTCCTGACCCAGATCTGGTCCTGAGTCGTCTGTTCTGTATCCCCCAGGCTCTCCTGACCCAGATCTGGTCCTGAGTCGTCTGTTCTGTATCCCCCAGGCTCTCCTGACCCAGATCTGGTCCTGAGTCGTCTGTTCTGTATCCCCCAGGCTCTCCTGACCCAGATCTGGTCCTGAGTCGTCTGTTCTGTATCCCCCAGGCTCTCCTGACCCTGATCTGGTCCTGAGTCGTCTGTTCTGTATCCCCCAGGCTCTCCTGACCCAGATCTGGTCCTGAGTCGTCTGTTCTGTATCCCCCAGGCTCTCCTGACCCAGATCTGGTCCTGAGTCGTCTGTTCTGTATCCCCCAGGCTCTCTGACCCAGATCTGGTCCTGAGTCGTCTGTTCTGTATCCCCCAGGCTCTCCCTGACCCAGATCTGGTCCTGAGTCGTCTGTTCTGTATCCCCCAGGCTCTCCTGACCCAGATCTGGTCCTGAGTCGTCTGTTCTGTATCCCCCAGGCTCTCCTGACCCAGATCTGGTCCTGAGTCGTCTGTTCTGTATCCCCCAGGCTCTCCTGACCCAGATCTGGTCCTGAGTCATCTGTTCTGTATCCCCCAGGCTCTCCTGACCCAGATCTGGTCCTGAGTCAACTGTTCTGTATCCCCCAGGCTCTCCTGACCCAGACCTGGTCCTGAGTCGTCTGTTCTGTATCCCCCAGGCTCTCCTGACCCAGATCTGGTCCTGAGTCATCTGTTCTGTATCCCCCAGGCTCTCCTGACCCAGATCTGGTCCTGAGTCATCTGTTCTGTATCCCCCAGGCTCTCCTGACCCAGATCTGGTGTGGGGAGCTGGCGGTGGACAATCCTCTGTGGAGGGTGCTGCTATGTATGCTGTTCTTCCCTCTCATCTACACTGGCTTCCTGGGATTCAGGTAACTAACATCTGATCCCTAACCCCTAATTTGGCCCCTGGGATTCAGGTAACTAACCTCTGATCCTTAACCCCTAATTTGGCCCCTGGGATTCAGGTAACTAACCTCTGATCCCTAACCCCTAATTTGGCCCCTGGGATTCAGGTAACTAACCTCTGATCCCTAACCCCTAATTTGGCCCCTGGGATTCAGGTAACTAACCTCTGATCCCTAACCCCTAATATGGCCCCTGGGATTCAGGTAACTAACCTCTGATCCCTAACCCCTAATTTGGCCCCGGCCCCTGGCCCCTAAGCCCTCTGTGGAGGGTGCTGCTCTGTGCTGTTCTTCCCGCTCATCTACACTGGCTTCCTGGGATTCAGGTGGGTACTGCTGGCCACAACTCTGTAGCAATGTAGTGGTTTACCAGAGATAGGAGGACAGAGTCTGGGTGAGGAGAGGAGAGAATGTCGTCAAACCTCAGGCAGACCACATGGTGGCAGCAAAACCCTATGGTAGAAGACTGAACGGCCATCTTGTTCACTCAGGGAAGTGAATTAACTGTATAATTTACTAAACTCTAGACATGTTCTGGATCTGGATGAGTAATATCCTCTCTAATCCCCCAGGCGTGATGAGTCCATCCATAGAGAGACAGAGAGGAGTGCTGAGCTGCTCACCATGGAGTCATTAACAGGAAGCCAGGCCTGCACCAGGAGAAAGTCTCCTGTACAGTGAGTGTGATTATACACT
Source organism: Coregonus clupeaformis (assembly GCF_020615455.1). NCBI lineage: Eukaryota > Metazoa > Chordata > Actinopteri > Salmoniformes > Salmonidae > Coregonus > Coregonus clupeaformis. The sequence continues at coordinate 7,632,336 of NC_059231.1, forward strand.
GAGGGTACGTCCCAAATGGCACCCTATTCCCTATAAAAGTAGCGCACTATAAGGAAAAAGGGTGACATTTCTGATGCATATTGAGTTACATTCTGCTGGTATAAACACTTACCTTACGCCTCACCCCTGACGCCTCACCCCTGACGCCTCACCCCTGACGCCTCACCCCTGACGCCTCACCCCTGACGCCTCACCCCTGACGCCTCACCCCTGACGCCTCACCCCTGACGCCTCACCCCTGACTTCTCACCCTTGCCGTCTTCCCCCTCCCTGCCAGGATCCCTCTGGGTCTGAAACCATTGACAGTCTCCACCCGGCTGGTCAGCCTCTTCACCTCTCCTCAGGTAAACCCTTACCCAACCCCTCACCCATGACCTCTGTTGACCTCTCCCCAGGTGAACTTATACTGTTGTTGTCAACCCTTACATGACCCCTGACCTCTGTTGACCTCTCCCCATACAGGTGAAGTTCTACTGGAACATCTTGTCCTACTTCAGCTTCCTGCTGCTGTTCTCTGTGGTGCTGATGATCGACTTCCAGGCCACGCCCTCCTGGAGGGAGGGGCTTCTCTATGTCTGGTTCATCTCATTGGTCTGTGAAGAGGTCCGACAGGTGAGACATCTTGCCCTGTGCACGCACGCACACACACACACACACACGAACACACACACACATTCTATTCTACTTAAAGTCAAAATAGATTGGCCAAACTAGTATAAAGTTAGAAGATGGATGTGTCTACAGTATTAACTATGTGCTGTTTGTTGCCCACAGCTGTTCCATGAGCAAGATGGGTTTGGGTTCCGTAAGAAGGCTGATATGTACATTAACGACATGTGGAACATTCTAGACGTTCTGTCCATCCTGCTCTTCATCATCGGCCTGGCCTTCAGGTGAGATGCCTCCTCTTCCTCCTTTTTTTCTTCCTCTAACGCTAGCTAGCGTTAAAGATGGACTCCGCTGTAGGGAACGCTAGCTAGCGTTAAAGATGGACTCCGCTGTAGGGAACGCTAGCTAGCGTTAAAGACGGACTCCGCTGTAGGGAACGCTAGCTAGCGTTAAAGACGGACTCCGCTGTAGGGAACGAGAGATGATCTTATACTACTGATCTACTGTGTATTTCTCTTGCAGATTGACCACCAGGTTGTTCTACGCAGGGAAGGTCATCCTGTGTATCGACTTCATCATTTTCTGTCTTCGTCTCATGGCCATCTTCATCATCAGTAAAACTCTGGGCCCCAAGATCATCATCGTCAGGAGAATGGTGAGAGGATGGATTGATAGACATTAGCTCCATGTTATTGTGTCTTAACTGTAGTTGAATATCAACAACCAACCTACCACACCAGTTATGTGAATAAATGGTATGATTCATAATGCATTCAAACGGATAAACCAGCGTGCGAGTATCGGCATCACCACTCGTTACTTAAATTACACATGTTCTAAGATACTTTATGTGATTATTACAAAATATTCTAAGTCTACAGTGTCTATCAACTAAATAAGACTTACGTGTTTCTACATGTCTTATAGAATAATTTTACAAAGTGAAAACTATGTGCATCTAAACACACAGAAGTTTACAAGTTCTCAAAGAGAATTGACTTTGAACTGTTGTTGAAAACAGAAGGCTCACCACACACGGATTCTAATCACATTACGACAGGACACAGGAACGGTCCCATCTGATAAGCCAACAGCCCAACAGACAGATTCAACCTGGTCTCTCTAAAGTACATAATTCGGAATACATACAATGCATTAAAGGACATATTTATTATTTCGACATAATGTCTGTACCATGTCTGTGGTCCTCTGTAGCTCAACTGGTAGAGCACAGCGCTTGTAACGCCAAGGTAGTGGGTTTGATCCCCGGGACCACCCATACGTAAAAATGTATGCACGCATGACTGTAAGTCGCTTTGGATAAAAGCGTCTGCTAAATGGCATATTATTATTATTATTACCAGTGCGGAAAATGCTGATTTAGTTCCACCCTCTGAACACAGCTTCCACTAGATACCACAACCACAAAGTCCAAATTGGCTAAATCGTAAAAATATATGAAAAAATGATCACTTTTTGGTCTTAATTTAAGGTTAGCAGTGTGGCTAAGGATAGCAGTGTGGCTAAGGTTAGGGTTACGGTTAGGTTTAAAATCAGATTTTAAGAAAATAAATTGTAGAAATATGCACGGTTTATTACTTTGTGGCTGTGGTAACTAGTGACGACCTCCGAACACTGACATATGGTTCCTTATAAATAATGATTAATCGCTTTGCTAATCGCTACGGAGCACAGCACAGCTAGCTACGACAAGGCAGAGGACCATCCACGCTCCTCCTTCCTCTTCTGCAATGGAATTGAATGATCAAGAATGAATGTATAGTTTAGAGATAATGCTGGAGTTTTACCGGCAAAGCTAAAGGCTAGCTAACCTACTCCCTGGACCAATAAAGCTAGCTAGCTAGCCACCATTGTTCCTGTACCCAAGAAAGCAAAGGTAACTGAACTAAATGACTATCGCCCCGTAGCACTCACCTCTGTCATCATGAAGTGCTTTGAGAGGCTAGTTAAGGATCATATCACCTCTACCTTACCTGTCACCCTAGACCCACTTCAAATTGCTTAACGCCCCAATAGATCCACAGACGATGCAATCGCCATCACACTGCACACTGCCCTATCCCATCTGGACAAGAGGAATACCTATGTAAGAATGCTGTTCATTGACTATAGCTCAGCATTCAACACCATAGTACCCTCCAAGCTCATCATTAAGCTCGAGGCCCTGGGTCTGAACCCTGCTCTGTGCAACTGGGTCCTGGACTTCCTGACGGGCCGCCCCCAGGTGGTGAAGGTAGGAAACAACACCTCCACTTCGCTGATCCTCAACACAGGGGCCCCACAAGGGTGCATGCTCAGCCCCCTCCTGTACTCCCTGTTCACCCATGACTGCGTGGCCAAGCACGCCTCCAACTCAATCATCAAGTTTGCAGATGACACAACAGTAGTAGGCCTGATTACCAACAATGACGAGACCGCCTACAGGGAGGAGGTGAGGGCTCTGGAAGTGTGGTGCCAGGAAAATAACCTATCACTCAACGTCAACAAAACAAAGGAGATGATCGTGGACTTCTGGAAACAGCAGAGGGTGCACCCCCCTATCCACGGGACCGCAGGGCTCTCCAGAGGGTGGTGCGGTCTGCCAAACGCTCTATTTGCACATCATCTCTTGCACATCTATCACTCCAGTGTTAATACTAAATTGTAATTATTTTGCACTATGGCCTATTTATTGCCTTACCTCCATAACTTACTACATTTGCACACACTGTATATATATTTTCTGTTGTATTTTTAGCCTTTATGTTTTATTTTACCCCATATGTAACTCTGTGTTGTTGTTTTTATCGCACTGCTTTGCTTTATCTTGGCCAGGTCGCAGTTGTAAATGAGAACTTGTTTTCAACTGGCTTACCTGGTTAAATAAAGGTGAAATAAATAAATAAAGATGAGGGAGGATGATTATATTTTTTATGAGAATGGCCTTATTTCTATTAGAGCATATTGGATGACTGTCATTCATATTTCATTCACCCAGTTCAATGTAACATCGATAGGTTTAGGCTACTACATGATACTAACATTTTCCCTGTACCCATCATGAGGTTGCTACAACCTAGCATGAATGAAAGTTTACAACGTAGGTGCACAGGTCGAGAGAATTTTGAGTAATCAAGGTGACAGACAGTGACACATTCAATACCGCCTTGCACACTCTTTCCTGCATCGAACAAATTCAGGTATGTTTATCCCAGTTTCGTTACGTTTGCTTCCGTTTAAGAAACCTTTTTCAACAGAATCGGCGGAATGAATACACCCCTGATCACGCAAACAGTTGACTTTCATAGCAGCCACATAAAAACAGCATGATCCCTTTGCTCGTTGTATATATAATTCCTTCCCGAAACTATCTACGCGCTCTCCTCCTCTCACCTTTTCCCTGCGCTTGTGGACTTCAGTGCACAACACATTAGCTGTCTGTGACCAGGCGAAAAAACCTTTCCAAGCCAAACCTTCATATCATAACCGCTACACACAGCCTACATCGTTGTCACCATATTAGCTAAAGTAACGTCATAGTCAACATAGCTACTACAACTAACGTGTTAGTAAACCCGCTACGATCATGCAGTACAGTGTACACTTAGCAAGCAGTTTAGCAGTTACACCGGCGGGCCCAGGTGGCAATACATTAATAAAGCCAAAAGCTTATCTTGACTTGGAAGAGTTCCAGTGTTGGATAGCCATAGCCAGCTAGCTAACATAGCATCCCTCTCTGTTTGAGCCTGGTGTTTGAGTAGGCTAAACTAGCTAGCTGCATTTGCTAGTTAAGTGAAAGTAAAAAAAAATTCAATCAAATATAGCTATGTCTCTCTCTCTTGCGTGCTTCTACTAATTTTGGAAGAAATTAATTTGTTCAAAACTGTTCAACTATTGTCTTTCTCTCTCTTTATGCACTGCAGTGCTAGCTAGTTGTAGCTTATGCTTTCAGTACTAGATTCATTCTCTTATCCTTTGATTGGGTGGACAACATGTCAGTTCATGCCGCAAGAGCTCTGATAGGTTGGAGGACGTCCTCCGGAAGTTGTCATAATTACTGTGTAAGTCTATTGAAGTGGGTGAGAACCATGAGCCTCCTAGGTTCTGTATTGAAGTCAATGTACCCATTGAAAAACAGTGTTTTCATCAATTATTTGGTGACATGTGAATATATTTAGTATAGTTTTTCTAAAAATGATAACCTTTTTAATGTTTTCACTATTTTTATGGAATTCACTGAGGAAGATGGTCCTCCCCTTCCTCCTCTGAGGAGCCTCCACTGATATGCATTGACCCCCTTTGCACTACTACTGTCTATTATCTATCCTGTTGTCTAGTCACTTTACCCCTACCTACAGTATACTGCTGCTACTGTCTATTATCTATCCTGTTGTCTAGTCCCTTTACCCCTACCTACAGTATACTGCTGCTACTGTCTATTATCTATCCTGTTGTCTAGTCCCTTTACCCCTACCTACAGTATACTGCTGCTACTGTCTATTATCTATCCTGTTGTCTAGTCACTTTACCCCTACCTACAGTATACTGCTGCTACTGTCTATTATCTATCCTGTTGCCTAGTCCCTTTACCCCCTACCTACAGTATACTGCTGCTACTGTCTATTATCTATCCTGTTGTCTAGTCCCTTTACCCCTACCTACAGTATACTGCTGCTACTGTCTATTATCTATCCTGTTGTCTAGTCCCTTTACCCCCTACCTACAGTATACTGCTGCTACTGTCTATTATCTATCCTGTTGTCTAGTCACTTTACCCCCTACCTACAGTATACTGCTGCTACTGTCTATTATCTATCCTGTTGTCTAGTCCCTTTACCCCTACCTACAGTATACTGCTGCTACTGTCTATTATCTATCCTGTTGTCTAGTCACTTTACCCCTACCTACAGTATACTGCTGCTACTGTCTATTATCTATCCTGTTGTCTAGTCACTTTACCCCTACCTACAGTATACTGCTGCTACTGTCTATTATCTATCCTGTTGTCTAGTCCCTTTACCCCTACCTACAGTATACTGCTGCTACTGTCTATTATCTATCCTGTTGTCTAGTCCCTTTACCCCTACCTACAGTATACTGCTGCTACTGTCTATTATCTATCCTGTTGTCTAGTCACTTTACCCCTACCTACAGTATACTGCTGCTACTGTCTATTATCTATCCTGTTGTCTAGTCCCTTTACCCCTACCTACAGTATACTGCTGCTACTGTCTATTATCTATCCTGTTGTCTAGTCACTTTACCCCTACCTACAGTATACTGCTGCTACTGTCTATTATCTATCCTGTTGCCTAGTCACTTTACCCCTACCTACAGTATACTGCTGCTACTGTCTATTATCTATCCTGTTGTCTAGTCACTTTACCCCTACCTACAGTATACTGCTGCTACTGTCTATTATCTACCCTGTTGCCTAGTCACTTTACCCCTACCTATATGTACATATTACCTCAATTACCTGGTACCCCTGCACATTGACTCAGTACTGGTACCCAGTGTATATAGTCAAGTTATTACCTGGTACCCCTGCACATTGACTCAGTACTGGTACCCAGTGTATATAGTCAAGTTATTACCTGGTACCCCTGCACATTGACTCAGTACTGGTACCCTGTACATATAGCCAAGTTATTACCTGGTACCTCTGCACATGGACTCAGTACTGGTACCCTGTGTATATAGTCAAGTTATTACCTCGTACCCCTGCACATGGACTCAGTACTGGTACCCTGTACATATAGCCATGTTATTACCTGGTACCCCTGCACATTGACTCAGTACTGGTACCTCCTGTACTGTATATATCCAAGTTATCGTTACTCATTGTGTATTTATTCCTCGTGTTGTTATTTTTTCTATATTTTTCTCTCTGCATTGTTGGGAAGAGCCCATAAGTAAGTTGTTGAGAAAAAGTCATATAGGCAACTACAATATTACTACAATATTACTACAATATTACTACAATATTACTACAATATTACTTCTCACATTTGGTGTCTGTTGGATAGGACAGAATGTTACTCTGCTAAACACAGAAGTGCAAAATTATATTTGCGACAGCAGCACTTTAGCTATTGTACAAATTATTTCTGACTTACAGTTATTATTCTTATTCGCTGTTCAGACTTTAAAGGACTGATCTGGAGGGACCTCATCACTCCCAACATTATATTCCCTGATCTGGAGGGACTTCATCACTCCCAACATTATATTCCCTGATCTGGAGGGACCTCATCACTCCCAACATTATATTCCCTGATCTGGAGGGACTTCATCACTCCCAACATTATATTCCCTGATCTGGAGGGACTTCATCACTCCCAACATTATATTCCCTGATCTGGAGGGACTTCATCACTCCCAACATTATATTCACTGATCTGGAGGGACCTCATCACTCCCAACATTATATTCCCTGATCTGGAGGGACTTCATCACTCCCAACATTATATTCCCTGATCTGGAGGGACCTCATCACTCCCAACATTATATTCCCTGATCTGGAGGGACTTCATCACTCCCAACATTATATTCACTGATCTGGAGGGACTTCATCACTCCCAACATTATATTCCCTGATCTGGAGGGACCTCATCACTCCCAACATTATATTCCCTGATCTGGAGGGACTTCATCACTCCCAACATTATATTCACTGTAAACAACGGAACCTTTGACACAAATCAGTTACTTTGACCACTTTCCCAAACTTCAAATTCTTTAAAACATTTATCGACTGTAACTATAGACATTTGCATACCTTTGCATAAAATAACTCGCCAACAGTAACTCTTGAACCATTCAAGCTACATACACCAAAACAACTTTCACATGTTCAGGCTATCCTCATTTCAAATTCTTTAGAATCTTTATCAACTATACAGTGCCTTGCAAAAGTATTCATCCCCCTTGGCGTTTTTCCTATTTTGTTGCATTACAACCTGTAATTTAAATAGATTTTTATTTGGATGTCATGCAATGGACATACACAAAATAGTCCAAATTGGTGAAGTGAAATGAAAAAAATTAGTTGTTTCAAAAAATTCTACAAAATAAATAACGGAAAAGTGGTGCGTGCATATGTATTCACCCCCTTTGCTATGAAGCCCCTAAATAAGATCTGGTGCAACCAATTACCTTCAGAAGTCACATAATTAGTTAAATAAAGTCCACCTGTGTGCAATCTAAGTGTCACATGATCTCAGTATATATACACCTGTTCTGAAAGGCCCCAGAGTCTGCAACACCACTAAGCAAGGGGCACCATGAAGACCAAGGAGCTCTCCAAACAGGTCAGGGACAAAGTTGTGGAGAAGTACAGATCAGGGTTGGGTTATAAAAAAATATCAGAAACATTGAACATCCCACGGAGCACCATTAAATCCATTATAAAAAAATGGAAAGAATATGGCACCACAACAAACCTGCCAAGAGAGGGCCGCCCACCAAAACTCACGGACCAGGCAAGGAGGGCATTAATCAGAGAGGCAACAAAGAGACCAAAGATCTCACATCGGCAGATCTTTGAGATAATAGATCTCACACCAACATCGGCAATGCATCATAAAAAAATATTGTGCCTATTTAATGCAACTGTTAATAGATGGCAAAGCTGTTAGGCCTACTGCTGCTAGGTAGCTCTCTCTCTGCTCTCCCTCTCCCCCCTTGCTGTTAATAGATGGCAAAGCAGCAGCATAACGTTTGGAACAAGTTCACTTTCTAGCCTACAAACGCATATCAAGTGCAAGTTAGCTGTTTAGCTCCCATCTGAAGGCTTCATTTAGAACGTCTTCTACTGCGGATCGCTAAAATATGCTAATGATTATGATCACACTTCCTCAATTCAAATATCATGGCGACACTATACCAAAGATGGTTTGGGATGGTTTAGAAACGTGTGAACCAAGCTGGAGTCAGTGCAGCCCTGTTATTGGCTGGACATGTTGAAATGTCTTCTCACCTAGAAACAAACCTCCAGGCTTCTGTCGTAACTGTCCATGGATACCCACTACTGGTTAAAAGGGTTAGAACACCTACTCATTCAAGGCTTTTTCTTTATTTTTACTATTTTCTACATTGTAGAATAATAGTGAAGACATCAAAACTATGAAATAACACACATGGAATCATGTAGTAACCACAAAAGTGTTAAACAAATCAAAATATAAGGTGGGGGTGGGGGGGGGTTGTACACAGAAGATAGCCCCAATACGGAACATTTCAACAACTTTGAACGTTTCTTCAAGTGCAGTCGCAAAAACCATCAAGTGCTATGATGAAACTGGCCTCATGAGGACCGCCACAGGAAAGGAAGACCCAGAGTTACGTCTGCTGCAGAGGAAGAAAACGAAGCAGCTGATCGTCTTCTTCTTCAGGAGACAGCAGAAGGAGCACGCCCCCATCCACATCGACGGGACCTCAGTAGAGAAGGTGGAAAGCTTCAAGTTCCTCTGCGTCCACATCACTGACAATTTGAAATGGTCCACCCACACAGACAGCGTGGTGAAGAAGGTGCAACAGCGCCTCTGCTTGGGCCCTAAGACCCTCCCAAACTTTTACAGATGCACCATTGAGAGCATCCTGTCGGGCTGTACCACCGCCTGGTACGGCAACTGCACCGCCTGCAACCGCAGGGCTCTCTAGAGGGTGGTGTGGTCTGCTCAACGCATCACCGGGGGCACACTGCTTGCCCTCCAGGACACCTACAGCACCCGATGTCACAGGAAGGCCAAAAAGATCATCATGAACATCAACCACCCGAGCCACGGCCTGTTCACCCCGCTATCATCCAGAAGGCGAGGTCAGGACAGGTGCATCAAAGCTGGGACCGAGAGACTGAAAAACAGCTTCTATCTCAAGACCATCAGACTGTTAAATAGCCATCACTAGCCGGCTACCACCCGGTTACTCAACCCTGCACCTTAGAGGCTGCTGCCCCATGTACACTGTACATAGACATGGAATCACTGGTCACTTGATAATGTTTACATACTGATTTACTCATTTCGTATGTATATACGGTGTTCTACTGTATTTTAGTCAATGCCACTCAGACATTGCCTGTCCTAATATTTATATATTTCTTAATTCCATTATTTTACTTTTAGATTTGTGTATTGTTGTGAATTGTTAGATACTACAGCACTGTTGGAGCTAGGAACACAAGCATTTCACTACACCCGCAATAACATCTGCTAAATATGTGTATGTGACCAATTTTATCTTGTTCTTGATACCATGTCTTGTTTTGAGGTGTTTTGGCTGATTTCATGTCAATGCTAATATGGCTAAGATTCTCTAGCTAGCTAACCAACAACTGGAACAATTTATTTGAGAGACAACAAGTGCTAATTGTGCAAATGTATTTATGTTTTCAATAAACATTGGAGAGGAAATATAGTTTACATGTTGTCAACCATCTCAGCCGACCCCGTCTGTTTGCCCCATAGTTGCCCCGTGTCAGTTTTGTTGCAAAACAACCTACCAGTCTACCTAGCTAGCGAACCGTATGGAAGACCCTACAACCTACCAGTCTATAGCGAACCGTATGGAAGACCCTACAACCTACCAGTCCCTAGCGAACCATATGGAAGACCCTACAACCTACCAGTCTATAGCGACCATATGGAAGACCCTACAACCTACCAGTCCCTAGCGAACCGTATGGAAGACCCTACAACCTACCAGTCTATAGCGACCATATGGAAGACCCTACAATCTACCAGTCTATAGCGACCATATGGAAGACCCTACAACCTACCAGTCTATAGCGACCATATGGAAGACCCTACAACCTACCAGTCCCTAGCGAACCGTATGGAAGACCCTACAACCTACCAGTCCCTAGCGAACCGTATGGAAGACCCTACAACCTACCAGTCTATAGCGACCATATGGAAGACCCTACAACCTACCAGTCTATAGCGACCATATGGAAGAACCTACAACCTACCAGTCTATAGCGAACCGTATGGAAGACCCTACAACCTACCAGTCTATAGCGAACCGTATGGAAGACCCTACAACCTACCAGTCCCTAGCGAACCGTATGGAAGAACCTACAACCTACCGTATGGAAGACCCTACAACCTACCAGTCTATAGCGAACCGTATGGAAGAACCTACAACCTACCAGTCTATAGCGAACCGTATGGAAGAACAGGCTCAGTATGTAGTCAGATAGAACTGGATGTTGTTTTATCAAAAATGGTCGAGTTTCCAGGACCACAAATACAAATACAAATTCCCTAGAACACACAAAAAACTATACCTACCTCGGCCTAAACATCAGCACCAGAGGTAAATTCCAAAGGGCTGTGAACGATCTAAGAGACAAGGCAAGCAAAAGGAACATAACATTTTACATCCCAATTAGGATCTGGCAAAAAATACTTGAATCAGTTAAAGAACCCATTTCCCTTTATGGCTGTACGTTCTGGGGTCCGCTCACAAAATGGGACAAACACCAAATTGAGACTCTGCATGCAGAATTCTGCGAAAATATCCTCCGTGTACAACGTAAAACACCAAATAATGCATGCAGAGAAGAATAAGGATGATACCCGCTAATTATCAAAATCCAGAAAAGAGCTGTTAAATTCTACAACCACCTAAAAGGAAGCGATTCCCAAACCCAGCTGGGCCTTTATTGGTCCCCTAAGCCAGCTGGTTCTGGGGCTGTTCACAAACACAAACAGACCCCACAGAGCCCCAGGACAGCAACACAATTAGACCCAACCAAATCATGAGAAAACAAAAATATATTTACTTGACACATTGGAAAGAATTAACATAAAAATAGAGAACATTTGAATGCTATTTGGCCCTAAACAGAGAGTACACAGTGGCAGAATACCTGACCACTGTGACTGACCCAAACTTAAGGAAAGCTTTGACTATGTACAGACTCACTGAGCATAGCCTTGCTATTGAGAAAGGCCGCCATAGGCAGACCTGGCTCTCAAGAGAAGACAGGCTATGTGCACACTGCCCACAAAATGAGGTGGAAACTGAGCTGCACTTCCTAACCTCCTGCCAAATGTATGACCATATTAGAGACGCATATTTCCCTCAGATTTCACAGACTATTTCACTTGCTTTGGCAATGTAAACAAATGTTTCCCATGCCAATAAAGGCCTTTGAATTGTCGTCCAACTCATCATAGTTAAGCACAGAAAACATGGTAATTAACTACAATGACCTGAAACCACAGCTGCCTGTTATGATTTTGTCACGATCGTTAGACGGGGTAGACCAAGGCGCAGCGTTTCAGGCAAACATACTTTATTTAAAGAGAGTAAAACTCGAACAAAACAACAAACGATACGTGCAGTCCTACGGTACAGACCAAAAGGAACAAACCAACTGGAACAAGATCCCACAACTATTGTGGGAAAACAGCCTCTATAAATATGGCTCCCAATCAGAGACAACCAGCAACAGCTGACACTCGTTGCCTCTGATTGGGAACCCCCCCTAAAGGCGCGGACTGCGACCGCGCCTAAACATCAACAACCCAGGGGAGGGCTGGGTGGGCATTCCTCCTCGGAGGCGGTTCCGGCTCCGGGCTAGACCACCACCCTTCAACCATCCCCCCGTGGCGCCCCTGGTCCGGTTTGGCCCCGCTGACCGGAGCTGGACTGGACATCGTAGAAGCGGATTGCTTCAGCTCCGGTGTGGAGCAGCTGACCGGTACCTGACCAGGCACCGGTGACCCAGGCACGGGTTGTGCCGGACTGACGACGCACACCCCTGGCCTGGTGCGTGGAGCAGGGACGGGCCGGACCGGGCTGACGATGCGCACCCCTGGCTTGTGCGTGGGAGCAGCTACGGGCCGGACCGGGCTGACGATGCGCACCCCTGGCTTGGTGCGTGGGCGGAACGGGCCGTACCGGGCTGACGATGCGCACCCCTGGCTTGGTGTGTGGAGCAGGAACGGGCCGGACCGGGCTGACGATGCGCACCCCTGGCTTGGTGCGTGGAACAGGAACGGGCCGGACCGGGCTGACGATGCGCACCCCTGGCTTGGTGCGTGGAGCAGCAACGGGCCGTACCGGGCTGACGACTCGCACCCCTGGCTTGGTGCGAGTGGCAGGAACAGGCCGGGCCGGGCTGGCGACGCGCACCGTAGGCTTGGTGCGAGGAGCAGGAACAGGCCGGGCCGGGCTGGCGACGCGCAACTTAGGCTTGGTGCGTGGAGCAGGAACAGGCCGGGCCGGGCTGGCGACGCGCACCGTAGGCTTGGTGCGAGGAGCAGGAACAGGCCGGGCCGGGCTGGCGACGCGCACCGTAGGCTTGGTGCGTGGAGCAGGAACAGGCCGGGCCGGGCTGGCGACGCGCACCATAGGCTTGGTGCGAGGAGCAGGAACAGGCCGGGCCGGGCTGGCGACGCACACCGTAGGCTTGGTGCGAGGAGCAGGAACCGGCCGGGCCGGGCTGACGACTCGCACCGTAGGCTTGGTGCGAGGGGCAGGAACAGGCCGGGCCGGGCTGGCGACGCACACCGTAGGCTTGGTGCGAGTGGCAGGAACAGGCCGGGCCGGGCTGGCGACGCACACCGTAGGCTTGGTGCGAGGAACAGGAACAGGCCGGACCGTACTGGGAACACACACCACTGGCCTTAAACGGGGATCAGGAACGGGCCGGACCGGACTGGCAATACACCTCAGTACATCTCGCCGTGCCTCTACAACTTCCTTCCCTCCTCTCGCCAATGGCTCCCGTAACCCGGTGGCCTTCTCTCCTCGTCTCCCATTTTGCCCTGTGGCAGCCTCCTGCTGCCCAGTCGCCCATGCCGTGTGCCCCCCCCTAAAAATTTTCTGGGGTTGCCTCTCGTCCGTCCGACGACGACACTGTTGACGCCGTTGCTCCTCTCTCGCCAGGGCCTTAATCTTAGCCCATGGCCCCTTGCCCCCGAGCATGTCCTCCCAGGACCACGATTTGCCCACCTGGGCCATCGCCAACCTTTCCAGCTCCTTTCCCGGCGCTTCCTCCCATGTCCAGGCCGCCTGGTCCTGGTATGGTGGGATCTTCTGTCACGATCGTTAGACGGGGTAGACCAAGGCGCAGCATTGCAGGCAAACATACTTTATTTAAAGAGAGTAAAACTCGAACAAAACAACAAACGATACGTGCAGTCCTACGGTACAGACCAAAAGGAACAAACCAACTGGAACAAGATCCCACAACTATTGTGGGAAAACAGCCTCTATAAATATGGCTCCCAATCAGAGACAACCAGCAACAGCTGACACTCGTTGCCTCTGATTGGGAACCACTCTGGCCAACACAGAAATAAAAAACATAGAATATACACAACATATAGAGTCCCCAGAGCCAGGGTGTGACAGATTTTAGTCATTTTGCAGACACTCTTATCCAGAGCGACTTACAGTTAGTGAGTGCATACATTATTATTTTTTAATACTGGCCCCCCGTGGGAATCAAACCCACAACCCTGGCGTTGCAAACACCATGCTCTACCAACTGAGCTACTTCCCTGCCGGCCATTCCCTCCCCTACCCTGGACGACGCTGGGCCAACTGTGCGCCGCCCCATGGGTCTCCCGGTCGCGGCTGGCTACGACAGAGCCTGGATTCGAACCAGGATCTCTAGTGACACAGCTAGCACTGCGATGCAGTGCCTTAGACCACTGCGCCACTCGGGAGGTTCTTGCCGGGAGGCCGGCAGACACAGAGAGGAAGAGAGACAGAGATAGAGAGCGGTTGCTTAGGTATCTCTACCCGACAATACATCAACAACAATTGATTGATAGTTGTTATTTAGCAGTGTTACAAGCCTTATCTACTGTGAAGAACTACTGAAACATATGGAATTGTTTTATGAAGGTTATACCATGGATCATTTAGCTATTTGATTTGGAATTTTAGGACCCCTTTATGTATCCCACATTTTTTTCCAAAATGATTAGATAAATAGAGAATCTGGCCTTTCCTACTGTAGCCCATAGAAATGCATTGAAAAACAAATTCATAAATGGCAAAAAAGGAAGTGTCCCATGTCTAGGAGATATAATAAAACACTGTCTATGAGATATAATAAAACACAGTGTATATTTTTACACATATTTAACCCCTTCATTTTGTTGCCACAAAACTACCTCCATACTTCCATGCATTTGTATGGGTTAACTTTAGATGAGTTTCTATAGAGGGGTCATATTAGTTTGTTGCCAAACCATCCGGATGTTACAGAGGTTTTTGTGAGAACCTGGTCTGACAAACACCGCTGTAGCTCTGCCACCTTCCTCCACAGACGCAGAACGCTGCCATTGGTGGATGTGGTGGATTGAGACGCAGCCCATGCAAAAAAACCTATCTCAAAAATCTGTAATCGCTCAGCACTATTGGGAAGGAAGATACAATATATATACAAAAGTATGTGGACACCCCTTTAAATTAGTGGATTCGGCTATTTCAGCCACTCCCGTTGCTGACAGGTGTATAAAATTGAGCACACAGCCATGCAATCTCCAAAGACAAACATTGACAGTAGAATGGCCTTACTGAAGAGCTCAGTGACTTTCAACGTGGCACCGTCATAGGATGCCACCTTTCCAGCAAGTCAGTTGGATTTCTACCCTGCTAGAGCTGTCCTGGTCAACTCTAAGTGCTGTTATTGTGAAGTGGAAACGTCTAGAAGCAACAACGGCTCAGCCGCGAAGTGGTAGGCCACACAAGCTGACAGAAAGGGACCCTTGTGTGCTGAAGTGCGTAGCGCTGTTCTTGGTTGCAACACTCACTACAGAGTTCCAAACTGCCTCTGAAAGCAACGGCAGCACAAGAACTGTTCGTCGGGAGCTTCATGAAATGGGTTTCCATGGCCAAGCAGCCGCACACTAGCCTAAGATCACCATGCACAATGCCAAGCGTCGGCTGGAGTGGTGTAAAGCTCGCCGCCATTGGACTCTGGAGTGATGAATCTCGCTTCACCATCTGGTAGTCCGACGGATGAATCTGGGTTTGGCGGATGCCAGGAGAACGCTACCTGCCTGAATGCATAGTGCCAACTGTAAAGTTTGGTGGATGAGGAATAATGGTCTGGGGCTGTTTTTCATGGTTCGGCCCCTTAGTTCCCTTTTATGTTTCAGCATGACATGCAGAAAGCGAGGTCCATACATAAATGGTTTGTGAAGATCGGTGTGGTAGACTAGCGTCACTGTGAGGCTCACGGCTGGGTTTCCGTTTGTAATCCGTGATAGTTTGCAAGCCCTGCCACATCCGACGAGCGTCAGAGCCGGCGTAGTGGGATTCGATCTTAGTCCTGGACGCTTTGCCTGTTTGATGGTTCTTGAGGTTGTAGCGGGATTTCTTATAAGCGTCCGGGTTAGAGTCCCGCTCCTTGAAAGCGGCAGCTCCAGCCTTTAGCTCAGTGCGGATGTTGCCTGTAATCCATGGCTTCTGGTTGGGATATGTACGTACGGCCACTGTGGGGACGATATCATCGATGCACTTGTTAATGAAGCTGGTGACTTATGTGGTAAACTCCTGTTATCAGATGAATCCCGGAACATATTCCAGTCTGTGCTAGTGAAACAGTCCTCTAGCTTAGCATCTGCTTCATCTGACCATATGACATTCTCCCAATCCTCTTCTGGATCATCCAAATGCACTCTAGCAACTTCAGACGGGCCTGAACATGTACTGGCTTAAGCAGGGGGACACGTCTGGCACTGCAGGATTTGAGTCCCTGGCGGCGTAGTGTGTTACTGATGGTAGGCTTTGTTACTTTGGTCCCAGCTCTCTGCAGGTCATTCACTAGGTCCCCCCGTGTGGTTCTGGGATTTTTGCTCACCGTTCTTGTGATCATTTTGACCCCACGGGGTGAGATCTTGCATGGAGCCCCAGATCGAGGGAGATTATCAGTGGTCTTGTATGTCTTCCATTTCCTAATAATTGCTCCCACAGTTGATTTCTTCAAACCAAGCTGCTTACCTATTGCAGATTCAGTCTTCCCAGCCTGGTGCAGGTCTACAATTTTGTTTCTTTGTGTCCTTTGACAGCTCTTTGGTCTTGGCCATAGTGGAGTTTGAATTCATAAAAAATCCTACAATGTGATTTTCTGTAAAAAAAAATCTCAATTTGTCTGTCATAGTTGACGTGTACCTATGATGAAAATTACAGGCCTCTCTCATCTTTTTAAGTGGGAGAACTTGCACATTTGGTGGCTGACTAAATACTTTTTTCCCCCACTGTATACTTTTACTTTACTATATTCCTAAAGAACATAATGTACTTTTTACTCCATAAACTTTCACTGACACTCAAAAGTTCTCGTTACAATTTGAATGCTTAGCAGGAAAAGAAAAATGGTCCAATTCACGCACTTATCAATTGAACATCCCTGGGCATCTCCACTGCCTCTGATCTGGCGGAATCACTAAACACAAAAGCTTTGCATGTACTGTAAATTATTTCTGAGTGTTGGAGTGTCCCCCTGGCTATCCGTAAATTTAAAAAAAAACACGAACATTGTGCCGTCTGCTTTGCTTAATATAAGGAATTTTAAATGATTTATACTTTTACTTTTGATACTTAAGCATATTTAAAATCAAATACTTTTACTCAAGTAGTAATTTTCTATTAAGGTATCTTTACTTTTACCCAAGTATGACAATTGGGTACTTTTTCCACCACTGATATTATCCATGTCCTTGTTTAGCCAAGACACAGAGAAACATAGAATATTACAGTTCTTCAGGTCCCGTTGAGAAGGATAGTCTCGAACAGAGTTCATCCAGTTTGTTCTCCAGTGACTGTACGTTCGCCAACAGAAAAGGGCAATGGCGGTCTATTTGTTCGTTGACTTAATCTCGTTAGGAGGCAGCTTCTCCTGCCTCTTTTCCACCACCACTCCCTCTTAGGAGGGATTAGGGCCTGGTCCGGAGTAAGCAGGACGTCCAGAGCTGCCACTCGTTGAAGTAGAAATCTTTGTGATGGCTTTTCTGATGTCCAGAAGCTGTTATCGGTCATAGGAAATTATGGCGGAGACATTATGTACAAAGAAAGTTACAATCACCGTAAAAAAAAACACTAAATAGCAGAATTGGTCAGGAGCCTGTAAAACGACTGCTGCAGCACCATCTTCTAGATTGATTCTGAGTTTGGGCATGTAAAGTTTAAATGTACAAACTTTTTCTGAGATGCATACTTTCCAATTTCCCGAACTCCCTTGTTTAGCCCATTACTTGCGCTGCTCGCCCTTTGAAATCCACAAAGAGGGGGAGGTGCTAGATGGTGATGGACTGATAGATCAGCCAATTAAAACCAGCAGCTGTTTTTGCCGCTCCTGCCATAGACTGCCATTCAAGTCCCATTCTGAGGGGCTCTGAAACCAGACGTCTCAACAGAGAGAGACAGACAGCAGAGGTGTGTTCAGTTCACTTGAACGTTTCGTCCGCTGTTGAACGGTTTGTACTGAACAACACGTTTCCACAAAACGTTCTTGTACAACCCAACCCCTCCCCGTTTTTCAACTGGTCATTCAGTAAAGCACCATTTCCATTCAATTGAATGTTCCAGAATGTAAAAACATACTGAATGCAGCCCTGGAAGATTATGAGACGCTTAATAACAACATTTAGAGCTCCTTTACTTGAATCTACAGGAGTCCCCCTGGTAGGTTACTGCTATGGACCATCATGTAGTAGTAAACTATGTTTACAGTAATAACAGTCCTTGTTATCTCTCTCCAGATGTTGGACGTGTTCTTCTTCATGTTCCTGCTGTGTATCTGGGTGGTAGCATTTGGCGTTGCTAAGCAGGGCATCCTCATCCACAACGAGGACCGACTGGACTGGATCGTCCGGGGGGCCATCTACGAACCATACCTCATCATCTTTGGGAATATGCCCTCTAACATCGACAGTAAGTCAACTGATCATTTAATGTGTAGATGAATAGGAACCGTCCTCATCCATGCAGCATGTCTTTCTATTTTTTACTATGTGCTGTTTGAGTAGCCTGGTCCCAGATGTGTGCGCTGTTTGAGTAGCCTGGTCCCAGATGTGTGCGCTGTTTGAGTAGCCTGGTCCCAGATGTGTGCGCTGTTTGAGTAGCCTGGTCCCAGATGTGTGCGCTGTTTGAGTAGCCTGGTCCCAGATGTGTTTGTGCTCTTGCCAACTCCATTGCTGTCATTGTCAAGCCAAATTCCATAAGAAGTTGGCAGGCGTGGCGTGGCTGGATGACTATGTACATAGAACTCAGTGGTTTCTCCATGCAGCGGCACGATCGGACAAAGGCGGCCTCGGGAAAGTCCAAAGGGGGAGGGATGTGCCTCATCATAAACAACATCTGGTGCGCTGCTTCCAGTGTGAAGGAAATCTCGAGCTTTTGCCTGTAGACCCTTTTATCTACCAAGAAAGTTATCATCTGTAATTATCACGTCTGTCTACATCCCTCCCCAAGCCAACACCACTCTGGCACTCAACGAACTGGATGGGGCCATAAACAAACAAGAAACTGCTCACCCAGAGGCAGCGTTTCTGGTGGGCGGAGACTTTAACGCAGGGAGACTTAAAACCGTCCTACCTCACCTCTACCAACACGTCTCCTGCACCACTAGGGGCGCTAAAACTCTAGACCACTTTTATTCTACCTCACAGAAACGCATACAAGGCCATCCCTCATCCTCCCTTCAGCAAATCTGACCATGACTCCATTCTCCTGCTTCCTGTCTACAAACAAAAGCTCAAACAGGAGGTACCAGTGACTCGCTC
Source organism: Coregonus clupeaformis (assembly GCF_020615455.1). Lineage (NCBI taxonomy): Eukaryota > Metazoa > Chordata > Actinopteri > Salmoniformes > Salmonidae > Coregonus > Coregonus clupeaformis. Next base: position 7,651,703 of record NC_059231.1, read on the forward strand.
AATGTGGAAGTGGTCGGATGAAGCAGACGCGAGGCTACAAGACTGTTTTGCTGGTACAGACTGGGATATGATCCGGGATTCATCCAACAGCATTGAGGAGTTTTACCACATCAGTCACGGGCTTCATCAATAAGTGCATAGACGATGTCGTCCCCAGAGTGACCGTACATACCCTAACCAGAAACAATGGATTACAGGCAACACCCACGCTGGGCTAAAGACTAGAGCTACCGCTTACAAGGAATGGGACACGGACATGGACACATACAAGAAAGCCCCCTACGACCTCACGGACATGGACACATACAAGAAAGCCCCCTACGACCTCACGGACATGGACACATACAAGAAAACCCCCTACGACCTCTGATGAGCCATCAAACATGCAAAAGGACAATATAGGAGGAAGGTGGAATCCTATGACATTTACATTTTCGTCATTTAGCAGACGCTCTTATCCAGAGCGACTTACAAATTGGTGCATTCACCTTATAGCCAGTGGGACAACCACTTTTTTTGGGTGGGGTAAGGGGGTAGAAGGATTACTTTATCCTATCCCAGGTATTCCTTAAAGAGGTGGGGTTTCAAGTGTCTCCGGAAGGTGGTGAGTGACTCATATTACACCTGCTCCAACGCTCGTCGTATGTGGCAGGGCTTGCAGACGATAACGGATTACAAAGGGAAACCCAGCCGTGGGTTGCCCAGCGATGCAGAACTCCCAAACGAGCAAAGTGCCTTTTTATGCTCGCTTCGAGGAATACAACACTGTGCCTTGCGTGAAAGCCCTTGTTCTTTTCAGATGACCGTGTGATCTCGCTCTCTGTGGACGATGTGAACAAAATGTTTAAACAGGTTAACTTGTGACTTGTTTTGGTTGTGTTTCAGATTATTTTGTGCCCAATAGAAATGTATGGTAAATAATGTATTGTGTCATTTTGGAGTCACTTTTATTGTAAATAAGAATATAATATGTTTCTAAACAC